>NC_060197.1:12238519-12246019 GCF_021184085.1 Oncorhynchus gorbuscha | reverse complement strand
GTGTGAGACATACCATCATCGGTCCCGATTCTTTCTGTTCCTGCGTCTCTGTAAGTGTTCACTTTTCTTTCTTTCTCTCTCATCCGTCTCTCCGCTCTCATTCACCGCCGCGTTTATCTGTCTTCTGCTTCAGTTATGACTTGTCAGGAGAAGAAAAGTGAGACGCAGACGATTACTGTGCTCTAATGTTGCTGGGTTTATAGCTGCTTTAAAAGTTCTGTCACCATAACACAGTACATGTATGTTTTGTACAGTGTGCAGGGCAATGAGCTGAGCTGGCTATGTGACGGGAAGGAATTCTCCTTCCTTTTGGTTGCCTCTTGATGAGTTTAAGGTGTAATTGATGGAAACAAGATGAGAATGGTTTGTTTTGAGGAGATTTATCATCCAGACGTCATGCGTTAACGGGGAATGAACAGATTGAGATGTTGAATGGATTGACCGACGCGAGAACGTTCATGTTCATGTTATATTTTGACTGGATTGGTTTTTAGCGCGGAGTACATCACAACCACTTTCATTTATGCCGCCTGATATTTCAATAGGCGATGATGATGATGAATATGTTATTATTTGTCATTGTTATAATTATACACGCGTGTATTAACGTGATTATTACAATGTCATGTTATTATTGTCTTTGTAATATTGTACTTATGTTGTTGTATATCCTGGTATAATTATGAATCATTCTTACGTTTTCTCACCTGAATGTTGTTCAGTTGTGAAAATACTAGTGATTGGACGGCTTCTTCAGATACATTGGCAGCTTTACTAAGAATGTCTATGATGCTTGTATGACCTACTCAAATAGAGGGATTTCTCGGACATAGCTGTGGTATGAGTGTATGTGTGTGAGTTATCTGACAGATTCTGTGGCCAAACTGACAGATTCCACAGAGAGAGAGGGAGAGAGAGAGAGAGAGAGAGAGAGAGAGAGAGAGAGAGAGAGAGAGAGAGAGAGAGAGAGAGAGAGAGAGAGAGAGAGAGAGAGAGAGAGAGAGAGAGAGAGAGAGAGAGAGAGAGAGAGAGAGAGAGAGAGAGAGTGAAGGTAAAGAGGAACAGAGAGAGAGGGTAACCGAAAGAGAGGAAGAAAGAGACAGATGGATAGAAAGAGAGATGCAGAAGTAAAGGGAAAAGAGGCCAGATTGATCGTAAAGAGGGGGAAGAGAAGAGGAAGGGGACTCCTAGGGGTGCTGAGGGGAGCAGTGTGGAACTCTCACTCTCTACCGTTTGTCCCTGTGGGTTTATTGGGGGGTGGGGGGGGGTTGTGGTGTAATGTCGCATTTTATGAGTGGGTCCACACCGGTTGTCTAAACACCTAAATGTGCCTTATTAGTTCAACTGCATAAATGGTTTTACAAGAACACTTCAATGGTTTGTGTTGATTTCTGCTGCTAAGATCATATGTAGAAATGTGTATTTAAGTGTGTCGTCGTTGCATTGGTATTGCATTGTTATACAGGATGGGATATTATTATAAAGTATGACAGTGGATTTGAACTGCGGTAGTGTAATTTGTTACTGTTTGAAACTTCTAAAGTGAATGGAATTGATTCAGGAATTAAGGGAATCAAAGTGTGTAATGTGAATTAAAGTTGAATTGTATTGAATTGGACTTATGTGGCATTAACTAGAAAAGCATTGGGGATTAAAATGGTTAAGTGTTTTAAAGGGACAGGGTGGCTGTTACGGACTGTTATGAGAAAGCGGAGTACAGTGTGTGTGGGTGTGTGTGTGATTGAGTGGTGTGTCCGTCTGAACACTAATGCAGACCTTGTCCCCTCGCTCTCTTTCTCTCTCACTCTATCTCTCCCCATGGCCTCTCTGGGCCTCTTCTCTCTCTCTCTCTCTCTCTCTCTCTCTCGCTCTCTCTCTCTCTCTGTCTCTGGGTCTTTCTCTCAGACTGGTTCATTGTCTGGCCCTTATTGTCAGTCCCCCGAGCGGCTTGATAACCGTGTCTCCATGTTGGAAAAAAGAAAGAAAGAAAGACAGAAGAATACCAGAGCAGAATGCTAAAGGCCCTCCCTCTCTCTCCCTCTCTCTCCCTCTCTCCCCCCTCCGCTCTCAACCCACAGACCTCCCCAGTGCTGTCAGCTGACCTCTCTAACAGCCAATCGGCGACATAAATTCGTCTCGGTAGATTTGAGGCGAAAGCGCAGAGGGCTTAAACTTTTCTCTGGTGTGTGTGTTTTGGTGTGGGTCTTCTGGGTTCATTGAGGGGGGCTAACGAGAGATGGGTCACATGGCTAGGGGTTAGAGGTCAAAGGTTAGGGCAGAATATTGCATCATGGTCGGTTGGAGTAATAAAAGTCAGAGGCTGTTGACTCTGAGAGGGGAAGAAGCCATGCGAAGTCCTGGGATTCTCTCATTCCTGTGTCCTCTGTCCCTCCTTCCCGCCTTCCATCCCCCTCTCTCTCCCTCTTTCCATCCCTGTGCGCCCCACAATGACAGACAGTGTTAGCCTCTTTGGCCTTACCCAGGGTGGTACAATAGCAACTCTGTGTCTGCAGGTAGGGAGGGGGACAGGGGGAAAGGGAGAGGGGGGAAGAGGGATGGGAGGAGGGGGGTCAAGGGAAGGGAGGAGACCATTTGGGTGAGGTGGGAGAGTTTCAAAGGACGGGGCAAAAGGGAGAGCCCAGCTGTGAATAAGTGGGTATGTGGATGTGAGTGTGTGTTTGTGTGTGCTTTCGCCTGTCTGCGTTTCTGATTCCGTGTGTGTGTGTGTGTGTGTGTGTGTGTGTGTGTGTGTGTGTGTGTGTGTGTGTGTGTGTGTGTGTGTGTGTGTGTGTGTGTGTGTGTGTGTGTGTGTGTGTGTGTGTGTGTGTGTGTGTGTGTGTGTGTGTGTGTGTGTGTGTGTGTGTGTGTGTGTGTTATTGTTTCTCTTCTATCCGTGGGCCACTCCAGAGAGCAGAGTGAGACTGTCTGGTGTTTTTTACAGGGAGACATAGAGACTAGGGAGACATAGTGACTGAGACAAATGGACAAGACTTTGTAACATTACTGCTCCACTTCTTCCCTCATAAGCATCAGGGAATAGGCCTGAAAAGCAACGGGGACGTTGTCGTTTTGCCGTTTTTCTCCCTCCAAAACTTTTCTTGCGGCCTAGCCCCGCGACTGTCAGCTCAACAAGCCCAGAAAGAGAGCGAGAAAGAGGGAGTGACCGAGTGAATGACTGGCGGCCTTTTTCAGTCCCATTTCAATTGCTTTATTTTCCCCAGCTAACCCTCATATGGAAGCTCTCCAAGGTAAAATGTCAGTCAAAATCACAGCGTGGTGACTCAGTCTGAAGAAAGAAATAACAATTACAACAACATGACGGAGTATGCAGACTGCTGCAATGACAGTGATGACTAACTACAGCCCAGGCAGAACAGAACAGAAGTGTGTGTGTGTGTGTGTGTGTGTGTGTGTGTGTGTGTGTGTGTGTGTGTGTGTGTGTGTGTGTGTGTGTGTGTGTGTGTGTGTGTGTGTGTGTGTGTGTGTGTGTGTGTGTGTGTGTGTGTGTGTGTGTGTGTGCGCGCGCGTGTGTGCGTGCGAAGGAAGCACTGAAGCACTTGAGCACCACAAACTGCGTGAGCTGGCCCATGCCTTCTGTCCTCCCCGACAGCACACACACACGTACTTGGGACCACAAACATCGGCTGTGTTTGTGTGTGTCATGACATTGATGACAGTGACACTAGCCACTGTCTCATTGCCTTTTGTGGTTAATCTGGACAGGAAACGAGGTCGCTCCCTCAGCCTCCATTTCAGAGAAGAAAAACAGAGGATGCTTTGTGTGTGAGTGTGCGCCGGTGTCGGTGCTGTCATGTTAGCATACAGTACATCTGCAATAATGCTACAAGGTTTCTCTCATTCCTTTATATGCTCTCATCTTGTTGTCACCCATATGACATTGAGCATGTAACTGGAACTGAGTAGATAGAATGACAGCCAAGTCAAGGAGATTGGCTGGTGTGTGTGTGTGTGTGTGTGTGTGTGTGTGTGTGTGTGTGTGTGTGTGTGTGTGTGTGTGTGTGTGTGTGTGTGTGTGTGTGTGTGTGTGTGTGTGTGTGTGTGTGTGTGTGTGTGTGTGTGTGTGTGTGTGTGTGTGTGTGTGTGTGTGTGTGTGTGTGTGTGTGTGTGTGTGTGTGTGTGTAGCCTTCTAGCTGAAATGGCTACTAGTCACCACAATAACCAGGGAATATCATTGACTCCATTGAAGTGTGGAGTCCGTAAGTCCACCAGCTTATGTGTTCCCTTTCTCCTGTTGCAGCCTCACTGTTCCCACTGACAGAAAGGACAGCCTATTAATAGATATTAGGCAATATCCTTAAGAGTCAGACAAGACACAGAGAGGAGGAGGAGGGACAAACAGCTGATTGTGTAAAGAAGGATCACTCAGTAAGACAATACTACAGCTATCCCAGTGCTCCACCTCAGAGAGAGAGAGAGAGAGAGAGAGAAAGAGAGAGAGAGAGAGAGAGAGAGAGAGAGAGAGAGAGAGAGAGAGAGAGAGAGAGAGAGAGAGAGAGAGAGAGAGAGAGAGAGAGAGAGAGAGAGAGAGAGAGAGAGAGAGAGAGAGAGAGAGAGAGAGAGAGAGAGAGAGAGAGAGAGAGAGAGAGAGAGAGAGAGAGAACAGAGTACAGAGAGTGAAAGAAGGGGGGGTTGATGCCATATTTCAATACCTGAGGGAACATTTGTTTAAACTCATTCCTCGGGTGTTATACAGTGTACATATGGAAATGCTGAGGTTTTCTGTACTTCTGTTTGATACGCTGTTCTGTTCCCTTACCTCAGACACTGTTTTGAAGTTATCTCTCACACACACACACGCATTCATACGCAGCTAACCTTCACCTGACTGACAGGTAGTAGGGGAAGGGTCGCACAGAGATGACATCACTACCTTTTGGGGATGTGGATTTAAAGCCCCATTTTAAGCAGTCTCAATTTGACCTTTATGAAATTCTAATATTAATTTGTATCTGTTTACTATGCATGTTTATTCAGCAATTGAAATACAGGATCACAGGTCAAATAGAGGATAATGGTTGTGTACGTAAGACAGTTAATGTAGTATTCTCTGGAAAAGAGAGAGAGCGACAGATAGAGAGAGAGACAGACAGAGAGAGAGCGACAGAGAGAGAGAGAGACAGCTGGGGAGAGAGAGAGCAACAGATAGAGAGAGCGAGAGACAGAGAGAGGGGGAGAGAGAGCGACAGACAGAGAGAGAGAGAGGGGGAGAGAGAGACAGAGAGGGAGAAAGAGACAGACAGACAGACAGACAGACAGACAGACAGACAGACAGACAGACAGACAGACAGACAGACAGACAGACAGACAGACAGACAGACAGACAGACAGACAGACAGACAGACAGACAGACAGACAGACAGACAGACAGACAGAGACAGACAGACAGACAGAGACAGAGGGGGAGAGAGAGAGAGAGAGAGAGAGAGAGAGAGAGAGAGAGAGAGAGAGAGAGAGAGAGAGAGAGAGAGAGAGAGAGAGAGAGAGAGAGAGGAGGGGGGAGAGAGGGGGAGAGAGAGGGAGACAGAGAGCAGTATGGAGGTGTGTGTAATATCATCTAGCATATAGGAGATGACTGCTTTGTTTCTCACTCAGTCTTCATGAAACATGAAACAAATCTTTACCCCCGTTGGAGCTCTTTAATATGAATGATTTAACACATCGCTACTGGGATGTGATGAGATATGGGGCCCAGCGTGTGTGTGTGTGTGTGTGTCTCTCTAGATTTGTGTGTGTCATCTCGTTCCTCTCTCTCTCTGTGCAGAGTCGTCGTTGAAGTGGGTCATTTGTGCTGGACTGGCTGGTGTTAAGTGAGTTAACCACCGGGCAGTCAGTCTGTGACGGAGATTAACAGTCAATCAGTCTACTTGGGTAGTTAATGGACACTGTATTTGGCCGATTAGGGACTTAACAGTACATGTACATGTGTAATATGAGAGGGACTTAACACAGTATCCCTCAGTCATCATCAAAGAGATGAAGTCGTCCAGGGGAAGTGGTTCTTTAATCTAAGCTCAGTAGCTAACACTAACGCTCAGCCAGGGTGTGTGTGTGTGTGTGTGTGTGTGTGTGTGTGTGCGTGCGTGCGTGCGTGTGTGTGCGTGTATGTTTTGAACCCACTAACTCCCACAGCAGTGGAGAGAGGACGGTGGAGACCTGGACACATCAGATGTCCAGTTCTCTTTCCAGTGTCTCCCGTGCTGTTGATTAAAGGGATTGCTTTTACATCATGTACTGGTTGGATGGTTGGTGCCCAGAGCATCGCTGCATGTTCAGTTTGCCGTGAGGGCCAGTGGTGTGTGTGTGTGTGTGTGTGTGTGTGTGTGTGTGTGTGTGTGTGTGTGTGTGTGTGTGTGTGTGTGTGTGTGTGTGTGTGTGTGTGTGTGTGTGTGTGTGTGTGTGTGTGTGTGTGTGCGTGCGTGCGTGCGTGCGTGCGTGCGTGCGTGTGTGCGTGCGTGCGTGCGTGTGCCTGGTTTTATTTTCCCGGCTGCCGTGGAGAGAGGGGAGGTGTGTTTGGCATGTCTGTCTGTGTTCACGCCACAGAAGGAAGGAGCGAAATTATGCTAATGGTCGCTAATTATGACCTTGGAGACTGGCTTTGCTGCCAATTTATCTACTTAATAAAGCTCTTCTTTTTAATCTCAACATCACTACTGTACATGCGTTCAATGTTTCATGGAGCAGCCTCTTGTGCAGGACAGGTCTGCCAACTTGAAATGAAATAGCTGCTATAACCTGCTCACCCAGTGTGCTGAGTTCTATAGTAATTAGACATCAAAGGCTTGGAGGAAAATATACATTTTATTGCTCAAGAGGAGAGCTGTGAAAGGAGGAAGGATGGAGGGGTGAGAGGGGGACGGAGGGAAGAGAGGAGGGCACAGCAGAGGGGAGGAAAGAGGGGGAAGGAGGGGTGAGAGGAGGAGAGGGGAGGGTGTTGTGTCTAACCTCAGGAATATTCCGGAGTCGCAGCATCCAACAGACTGGGTTCTTGTTCCCCTAAGAGGTGTGAGACCTGCCCAAAAGTTGATCTTAGATACACAGACCTAGGATCAGCTCCCCCTGCTGCTAACCTGAAGTATTAGGCGGTAAAACCCCAAACTGACCTTAGATCAGTGTCCAGGGATACTACTCCAGTCCTGTGTGGTGTCTAGAGGACATGGGAGGAGTGCAGCTGGGCAGAGAGGTGTGGACAGGACATGGGTGGAGGGGCGGTGGTCTAGTTGAGGTGCGGTAGACTGGTTGAGGTGGGGTGGACTGAAGGCGGTTGTGTGTGTGTGTGAGGAGGGGCTATGTTTATCGGAGTGGTGTGTGTAGGGTCGGTGTGTGTGTGTAGCAGAAACAAAAGGCTCCAGTGTGTGAGAGTGAAAGGAGGTAAAGTAAACAGCCTGTGATGAGAACAGACCTGCAGTGTGTGTGTGTGTGTGTGTGTGTGTGTGTGTGTGTGTGTGTGTGTGTGTGTGTGTGTGTGTGTGTGTGTGTGTG
>NC_060197.1:12228519-12233519 GCF_021184085.1 Oncorhynchus gorbuscha | reverse complement strand
TTTGTCCGTTTAATAAGGTCCTGCCGCGCGCTCAAGAAACAAAAAAACAGCAACAACAACAATATGCATCTGCTTATTTCAGGTCCAGATTCTCCAGGCGCCGCCTGCCTTCGATTCGATTTTTTTTCGTATGAATTTTGACAGATTTGAAGCAGCACACCAAGCACTTAAACCAAACGCAGTGGTCACACTTAGTTTCTCCTGCCAGTGCTGTCATAATGAATAAACACATGCTTGCTTGTAGACAATTAAGGGCCGCTTAAAAATATTGGCATGCATTGATTTAATAAACTGTTATTTAAAATATACAAAATAAAGCTGCGCATTTCTGTTTAGGTAAATTTAACTGGAATAGCTCGACCATTTTGTGCAATGATTTAAAAACAAAATAGGAGTATTATTATTATTGCATTTTAATATATATATATATATATATATATATATATATATATATATATATATATATATATATATATTTTTTTATTTTTTAAATTGTGATTATTATTGTGAAATTGTAAAATATACATTATTCGATAAAATAAGAACACGTTTTTACTACAGTGTGTGGATGGGATGGTCTTTGTAGGTTATGTGAGGTGAGTATTTGTCCTCCAAGCTGAGATAAGATGGGGGGTGGGGTAAGGAGTGCGGGGTAGGGTTAGGCTGTGAGTAGGCCAACCGTTTGTGTGCGGATGCCACAACAGACTCAGAGTCAGAGAGCAGACGAGGTGTGTGTTTAGGCTCACGCTAAAGGGATTGGGATTGTTTGAGCAGTGTCTGTGTGTGTGTGTGTGTGTGTGTGTGTGTGTGTGTGTGTGTGTGTGTGTGTGTGTGTGTGTGTGTGTGTGTGTGTGTGTGTGTGTGTGTGTGTGTGTGTGTGTGTGTGTGTGTGTGTGTGTGTGTGTGTGTGTGTGTGTGTGTGTGTGTGTGTGTGTGTGTGTGTGTGTGTGTGTGTGTGTGTATGGCAGTGCTGGCTTAAGACCAGTGAGTAGGTGTCAGTGTCACATCCAGGAGCAAGCACTTACATCCCTCTAGTGTGTGTGTGTGTGTGTGTGTGTGTGTGTGTGTGTGTGTGTGTGTGTGTGTGTGTGTGTGTGTGTGTGTGTGTGTGTGTGTGTGTGTGTGTGTGTGTGTGTGTGTGTGTGTGTGTGTGTGTGTGTGCGCGCGCGCGCGCTTCAGATGCCTCCTGTGACTCCCACTGCCAGATTGGCCATGCCTTAATTGTCGACACCACGGCACCACACATTAAACACATACACCGTCCCAACTTGGAGACATGGCAGAGAATTGCTCCCCCTCAATTGCTACTGTTAGTGTTGCTCTGTTCTGCTTCAAACCCACACAAGGTGGAGGGGTGTGTGTGCTCTGATGTACCCAGAGAGAGAGAAATAGAGGCAAAGGGAAAGACAGAGGGACAGAGAGAGAGAGGGGGACGGAAACAGAGAGAGAAAAAGAAAGAAACCGAGACCCTCTAAGGTAAATGGGTAGGTTTCTCCTGGAGGGCAACGGAGAGAAGGAAGGAGGGAAGAGGAAGACGGTGGAATAAAAAGAGAGAGGGAACATGAGCATCTGTGCTGGCGGATGGAAAAAATAGCATTTTGCATTTTTTTTGGCAAGAGTTAAGTGTGTTTAAATCTGCCTCTCCTCACAGATGAGCTTAAGAAGACAAAAGTTGTTTAATTCTGTTCCCATGCAGAGGCACTAAAGGGATAAAGAACGGAGAGAGAGAATGAGAGAGAGAAGGAGAGGGAGAGAAGGAGAGAGGCGCAGTTTCACTTTGTTACAGTCGTTCGGAAGAGAATTGACATCTGCAAACTAAAGGCAGCAGAACCACCCACACTGTCAGCCTGCCACATCAAATACATAGACTCACACTCACTGGCGCATGCTCCAAACATACTGGCACTCACACACACATACTTAAACACCACCCAAGCATACACAGACATGCATACACACATAGACACACACAGACAATGACAAATAAGCATTCTTTCTTTTTTAGACAGAGTAACATTTACAGTATTTATAAATACATTTTTATTCTTAAAAACATGCTCTCTCTAGCGTGTGCACACACACACACACACACACACACACACACACACACACACACACACACACACACACACACACACACACACACACACACACACACACACACACACACACACACACACACACACACACACACACACACACACACACACACACACACACACACACACACACACACAAATACAATCAGGTCTCTGTAAGATAGGTTGTCAGGCGGATTCCTGAGTTGGACTTGCCATTTGTTGTGCTCTTCTGCAGGCTACTTGAATAGCTTGAGTATATATGTTGTCAGTGTATGGCGGGTGGATTATAGTATGGAGGGAGAGTATACGCCAGTTCAATTGGTGCGATGTGGATGACAGTCAAAATGTAGCCGGCTTTGAGGAGGAATCATGTTGTATTACTTCTCTTCGATGAAGAAATGACCCTCATTGTGGCCGTCTCAAGATGACGTGTGCAGATTTGAAGAAGGGAGGGAAAGAGATCCGAGCATACTCCGCCATCCCTCCATCTCGCTCTCTTTTCTGTTTGTTTTTCTTTTCAAGATGTCTTTTCTAGAAATAAAGAGTGCTGCTTCGCTAAGTATGCGGTGGATTAAATCAATGGGATGTGACAGGTGTGACTGGGCTGGTGGAGATGCCATGCTTCACTAATGTGGGCAGATCCAGTCACAACCGATGGAAAACCTCTGCCATTCTCCTCTCTCGCTCTCTCTCTCCTCTTCCCCTTTGGCTGTTTCTGGTCTCATCAATAAGGTTCTCATGTGACTTCCCTTATCCTAGGAGGGAAGGATGGAGAGACTGTGTTAACCACATCATTGTAACAGTAATAAAAAGTTCAAACCGAGCCCCCCGTCCCGTCCCGTCCCGTCCCGTCCACTGCACACAGAACCCCCCTGACGCCCCACACCTGCACCCCTCCCCCCCGACGGTTTACCAGCACACAGTAAGCATGCTCCAGTGTCAGCCAAGAGAGAGAGAGCGAGAGAGAGAGAACAAACACCATTGTAAATACAACCCATATTTATGTTTATTTATTTTCCCTTTTGTACTTGAACTATTTGCCCATCTTTACAACACCGTATATACTGTCGTCATAATATGACATTTTAAATGTCTCCGGTTAATTACTGTTCATTTTGTGATGGCTTATTTCACTTTTCCTTATCATCTATTTCACTTCCGTTGGCAATGTAAACATATGTTTCCCATGCAAATATAGCCCATTGAATTGGAGTTGAATTGAGAGAGCGAGAGAAAGATCGAAAGATGATAGGAGAGTTAACAGTTCTGTAGCCTTCAGTGATCAGCAGGCTAGATGGCCACCTCATTTGAAACGTGGAGACCATGGGACAAAAACACAGAACCGCCACTATTATACTTTACCGTGACCAAGGAACCTGGCGACATGTCTCACCTATTGAATTTCACTTTTTGCTCTGGCTAGCGTTCATTCACGTCCCTAAAACCCATCTGTGAGTGAATTATTGAACGTGTTGACTTCCTCTCTGGGAGTGGTGTGACTGAGTGTACATGTATACAGTCCCTAGGAGGAGTCGGGGAAAGTGACAGCACTTTCCCAGGTGAGAATCTGTTCTCTTCTGGACTTTGCTCGTCTCTCTGCTATAACGTGCCGGGTTCGTTGACAATGAAAGCCATATTAATATTACAAGGTGAAACCAACTGACTTCAGACCTGCTGAATGATCTGCTGTGGATGGTGCAGTTCATAGTAGACTGTTATGGTATGTGGCAGCGATATTCATCAGGAAACTACTGTACCTCCAACAGGAAATGAGTTCAATATTAGTACCTCATCTGCTCAATAAAAGCTCACAGGCGTGTAGAGATATCATTTACAAAATGAATCCGATATCAGGGTATGTGTGTGTGTGTGTGTTTGTTTCATTTATCCTTTATTTAACTAGGCAAGTCAGTTAGGAACAAATTGTACATTTTTATTTACAATGACTCTAACCTGGACAACGCCCTGTAGGAGCACGGCCGGTGGTGATACAGCCTGGAATCGAAACAGGGCCTATAGTGAGATGCAGTGTCTTAGACCGCTGTGCCACTTGGTAGTGTAAAACACCCTGCGTACCTCCTAAAGGTGTGAGATAGGCCAAGCATTCCCAGTCCTCTGTCTTTTCCTTGGGATAAACTCATTGTCTGCCACACAAACAACACACACACCCACCCACCCCTCATCACACACACACACACGCGCGCACACACACACACACACACACACACACACACACACACACACACACACACACACACACACACACACACACACACACACACACACACACACACACACACACACACACACACACACACACACACACACACACACACACACACACCCACCCACCCATCACACACACACACACACACGCGCACACACACACACACACACACACACACACACACACACACACACACACACACACACACACACACACACACACACAGCGGGTGTTGCTTGCCCTAAGCATCTACACTTCTCTCTGGAAAAAGCCAGGGAGATATTTTGTCAAGTTTAATTACAAAACAGGTCAGGTATTTGCAGACAAGGTCAATCGTCCATCTGTAAATCAGGGTTCATCTTTGACTAATCTGTTCCTATTATCTCATACCACCTGTTTCACTGTGTTGTGTTGTGGGTGTGGGTGTCCGTGCGTGCAGTGTGATGTAGTGTAAGTGTGTGTACGCTTGTTAAAGTTGGCAGCTGAAGTGTGCGTGCAGACACAAAGCTGATCATGACAAGGTCGTCACCACATTGTCACAATTCATTTAGTTGAGACCCCGCGAAATCTCTTGACAGGACAGTGGAGTTGGTATATCAAAGGTTATGATTACAGGGTGTTCTTTGATGTGAAACTTACTGTTTCTGGTCGCTGTGTGTACATTTTCTGTACATTTTTGTGATGGCGATGCA
>NC_060197.1:12221019-12223519 GCF_021184085.1 Oncorhynchus gorbuscha | reverse complement strand
TGTTTTCACGCTTGTGTGAGTCCCAGAGACTTATGGTTTTGCCAGTTATAGTTGGCCTACATTCAGCTCCACTCAGGTACGGTTGTTCCAGTTGGTATGTGGAGTTTTTCTAGCTAGTCATAATGTCAAAAAGGTTATTTTGAGTTTGGTGGAAAAGACCCGCAATTAAACAGGGTTGTTTGGAGAGATTCTGAGAAGTGTGCTGTTGGCTAGACGGTGCGGGACCTGTGAAACTTTTTGAGTTCTGTTGTTGGATTGGGTTTATTGTACAAAAGGACTCCGTGGTCTGGCCATACTATAACCACAATAGTATCTGTGAGTCAGGCAGTACAGATACAGACGAAGACACACACACACACACACACACACACACACACACACACACACACACACACACACACACACACACACACACACACACACACACACACACACACACACACACACACACACACACACACACACACACACACACACAGACAGACAGACAGACAGACAGACAGACAGACAGACAGACAGACAGACAGACAGACAGACAGACAGACAGACAGACAGACAGACAGACAGACAGACAGACAGACAGACAGACAGACAGACAGACAGACAGACAGACAGACAGACAGACAGACAGACAGACAGACAGACAGACAGACAGACACAGTTCGAGAGCAGTAGCGGTAGCTTCACACACTCCATTAGCAGAGCTACAGTGCCACATCAGAATGGGTAGTGCCATTATCTCCCCGACCGTTGCCGTTAAACTGAAACACCCTAACAAAAGGCCTCAGTGCCTTGAGAGCACACACACACACACACACACACACACACACACACACACACACACACACACACACACACACACACACACACACACACACACACACACACACACACACACACACACACACACACACACACACACACACACACACACACACACACACACACACACACACGTACACACACAGAACTCCCAACCTATAATAGACACACACACAAGACAGACAGAACAGAAAGGCATAAAGACGGGAGGAAAGAAAAGGGGGGGATGAAGAGTGAGGGTGGAGACAGAGAGAGAGAGAAAGAGACCCTACTATATAAAAATCCATTCCATCCTTCTCCGCCCTCTCTCTCTCTCTCTCTCTCTCTCTCTCTCTCTCTCTCTCTCTCTCTCTCTCTCTCTCTCTTGCTTTCTTTCTCTCTCTCTCTCTCTCTCTCTCTCTCTCTCTCTCTCTGCTTCTTTTCTTTCTTTCTCTCTCTCTCTCTCTCTCTCTCTCTCTCTTGCTCTCTCTCTCTCTCTCTCTCTCTCTCTCTCTCTCTCTCTCTCTCTCTCTCTCTCTCTCTCTCTCTCTCTCTCTCTCTCTCTCTCTCTCTCTCTCTCTCTCTTTCTTGCTTTCTCTCTCTCTCTCTCTCTCTCTCTCTCTCTCTCTCTCTCTCTCTCTCTCTCTCTCTCTCTCTCTCTCTCTCTCTCTCTCTCTCTCTCTGCTCTCTCTTTCTTGCTTTCTCTCTCTCTCTCTCTCTCTCTCTCTCTCTCTCTCTCTCTCTCTCTCTCTCTCTCTCTCTCTCTCTCTCTCTCTCTCTCTCTCTCTCTCTCCTTGTCTTGTTTTGTTCTCCACAAAGCCCATTAGCAGCAAACGGCAGGTTGGGATGAAACATTAATGAAGGCTTTAATTTTCTTTCTCTCTCTCTCTCTCTCTCTCTCTCTCTCTCTCTCTCTCTCTCTCTCTCTCTCTCTCTCTCTGCTCTCTCTCTCTCTCTCTCTCTCTCTCTCTCTCTCTCTCTCTCTCTCTCTCTCTCTCTCTCTCTCTCTCTCTCTCTCTCTCTCTCTCTCTCTCTCTCTCTCTCTCTCTCTCTCTCTCTCTCTCTCTCTCTCTCTCTCTCTCTCTCTCTCTCTCTCTCTCTCTCTCTCTCTCTCTCTCTCTCTCTCTCTCTCTCTCTCTCTCTCTCTCTCTCTCTCTCTCTCTCTCTCTCTCTCTCTCTCTCTCTCTCTCTCTCTCTCTCTCTCTCTCTCTCTCTCTCTCTCTCTCTCTCTCTCTCTCTCTCTCTCTCTCTCTCTGCTCTCTCTCTCTCTCTCTCTCTCTCTCTCTCTCTCTCTCTCTCTCTCTCTCTCTCTCTCTCTCTCTCTCTCTCTCTCTCTCTCTCTCTCTCTCTCTCTCTCTCTCTCTCTCTCTCTCTCTCTCTCTCTCTCTCTCTCTCTCTCTCTCTCTCTCTCTCTCTCTCTCTCTCTCTCTCTCTCTCTCTCTCTCTCTCTCTCTCTCTCTCTCTCTCTCTCTCTCTCTCTCTCTCTCTCTCTCTCTCTCTCTCTCTCTCTCTCTCTCTCTCTCTCTCTCTCTCTCTCTCTCTCTCTCTCTCTCTCTCTCCTCTCTCTCTCTCTCTCCTCTCTCTCTCTCTCTCTCTCTCTCTCTCTCTCTCTCTCTCTCTCTCTGCTCTCTCTCTCTCTCTCTCTCTCTCTCTCTCTCTCTCTCTCTCTCTCTCTCTCTCTCTCCTCTCTCTCTCTCTC
>NC_060197.1:12163519-12208519 GCF_021184085.1 Oncorhynchus gorbuscha | reverse complement strand
CCCTCTCCTCTCTGTTCTCCTCTCCTCTCCTCTCCTCTCCTCTCCTCTCCTCTCCTCTCCTCTCCTCTCTGTTCTCCTCTCCTCTCCTTTCCTCTCCTCTCCTCTCCTCTCTGTTCTCCTCTCCTCTCCTTTCCTCTCCTCTCCTTTCCTCTCCTCTCTGTTCTCCTCTCCTCTCCTCTCCTCTCCTCTCCTCTCCTCTCCTCTCCTCTCTGTTCTCCTCTCCTCTCCTTTCCTCTCCTCTGTTCTGTTCTGTTGTCCTCTCCTCTGTTCTCCTCTCCTCTCCTCTCCTCTCCTCTCCTCTCCTCTCTCTCCTCTCCTCTCCTCTCCTCTCCTCTCCTCTCCTCTCCTCTCTGTTCTCCTCTCCTCTCCTCTCCTCTCTGTTCTCTCCTCTTTCTGTTCCTCTCCTCTCTGTTCTCCTCTCTGTCCTTTCCTCTCTCTCCTCTCCTCTCCTCTCCTCTCTGTTCTCCTTTCCTCTCCTTTCCTCTCCTCTCCTCCTCTCTGTTCTCCTCTCCTCTCCTCTCCTTTCTCTGTTCTCCTCTCTCTCTCTCCTCTCCTCTCTCTCTCTCCCTCTCTCCCTCTCCTCCTCTCCTCTCTCTGTTCTCCTTTCCTCTCCTTTCCTCCCTCTCTGTTCTCTCTCCTCTCCTCCCTCTCCCTTTCCTCTCCTCTCTCCTCTCTGTCCTCTCCTCTCCTCTCCTCTCCTCTCCTCTCTGTTCTCCTTTCCTCTCCTCTCCTCCTCTCCTCTCCTCTCCTCTCCTCTCCTCTCCTCTCCTCTCCTCTCCTCTCCTCTCCTCTCCTCTCTGTTCTCCTCTCTCCCTTTCTCTCCTTTCTCTCTCCTCTCCTTCTGTTCTGTTGTCTCCTCTCCTCTCTGTTCTCCTCTCCTCTCCTCCTCTCCTCTCCTCTCCTCTCCTCTCCTCTCCTCTCCTCTCCTCTCTCCTCTCCTCTCCTCTCCTCTCTCCTCTCCTCTCCTCTCCTCTCCTCTCTGTTCTCTCCTCTCCTCCTTTCCTCTCCCTCTCCTTCTCCTTCTGTTGTCCTCTCCTCTGTTCTCCCTCTCCTTTCCTCTCCTCTGTTCTGTTCTGTTGTCCTCTCCTCTGTTCTCCACTCTCATATCCTCTCCTCTCTGTTCTCTCCTCTCTGTTCTCTCCTCTCTGTCCTCTCCTCTCCTCTCCTCTCATCTCCTCTCCTCTCTCCTCTGTGTATTTATTTTATAATTCCTCTGATTCCTCTCTTTCTCTCTCTCTCCTATCACCGAGGGAAGAGGAGAACAAAGGGGAGGGCTTGCACAATCTAAAAACATGTGTTCAGTAAAGTGTTTGTCTCTTTGTTAGACAGTCTTGTGATGCTGGACCAAGGACTTTGTGCCTGTGTGTGTACAGAGCTGCTGAATGGCTCTTTTTAGCTCATGTTGGACTCTCTGCACCAGATATAGAGAATCACTTCACTCCTATTGTGGTCTGTCTGTCTGTCTGTCTGTCTGTCTGTCTGTCTGTCTGTCTGTCTGTCTGTCTGTCTGTCTGTCTGTCTGTCTGTCTGTCTGTCTGTCTGTCTGTCTGTCTGTCTGTCTGTCTGTCTGTCTGTCTGTCTGTCTGTCTGTCTGTCTGTCTGTGTGTCTGTGTGTGTGTGTGTGTGTGTGTGTGTGTGTGTGTGTGTGTGTGTGTGTGTGTGTGTGTGTGTGTGTGTGTGTGTGTGTGTGTGTGTGTGTGTGTGTGTGTGTGTGTGTGTGTGTGTGTGTGTGTGTACGTCCGTGAGTGCACATGTCTCTGTGTGACTGCACATACATGAAATGCCTCGGGGGGGGACAGATCCAGTATGTTTTGCTCCAGATCTCCGAACTGCATTCCTCCTTGTTTAACTTCTTAACCTCGTTAAGGCAACTCACTGTACTGTACCGCTCAGCTCAGATCACCCAAACACAATTAAGACAATTAGGACACAAAGGAACCACAGAGCTCTCCGTCCGGTCAGACGTTTTGTGTTCATGCAGACCACTGTCCCGCTGTCCAACGGCCACAGCTGGCTAACTGAAGCAAATGTAATATTGAACAACATCCCTGTTATGTTATCGACATCGCCCCTCCTGTCAAGTAATCAAAGCATGCGAACTGAACTCTCCCAGGAGAGAGAGAGAGAGAGAGGTTTCAGATGCACATGTATGTGAACAATAAGCTCCCAGTCATCAGTGACCCGTTCTCCCTGCAGGACACACTAGGGCTCCCAGAACATTCCGCCGCTATTTAAGCGTTGCTGTTAACAATCGCATAATGGCTCTCACATGGCCCTCCGAGACTTAGAGCGGCTCAGCCGGACAATAAGGACTATTCTTAAGCATTTTAAACGCTCTCGGCACACGGATGAAACAGCCAGAGACGCACAGATTGCACAAGACCACACAATGAGAGAGGGAAAGAGAGAGGGAGGTGGAGAGAAAGAGAGAAAGAGAGAGAGCGAGGGAAAGAGAGAGGGTGTGTGTTGATGCATGGCATGTCTATATGTGTCAACACCGTCAAATGTCTATGAAAAGAGACATCATTGAATACCAAACAAACAGTGAAAAATGATTAAGTATGGTGAGTGTCAGTCATGCGACGAACGCAGGCCAGCGTGATGATAGCATTAGTAATAACAGTGTTCAGACACAGACAGGATGGAGAAGCACAGCAGTTCAGTGAAGCAGCCAGGTCTGTATGTCTGTCTCGCTTCTTTAACAGCTAGGCTCGCAGTGACAGACTGACACATTAACACAGAGCAATTGCTAGGTGTGTGAGTGAATGTGTGTGCGATTGTGTGTGTGTGTGTGTGTGCGTGATTGTGTGTGTGTGTGTGTGTGTGTGTGTGTGTGTGCGTAATTGTGTGTGTGTGTGTGTGTGTTTTAGGACTTTATGCTCCCTGTGTGTCAGTGAACATGTGTCTCTCCTTTTGTCTGTGGCTTAATGCATCGCCCCGGTCCCCTGCTCCCAAAAACACACTGTATTCTTTTGTTGTCACGTTAAAGTGATGTCATAAAGAAGTGATGTGTGTGCCTGAGGTAGCTCCGGGGCTGTGACAGTCAGTCAGTCAGTCCTGGGTCGGAGAACAGGAGAGAGACAGGGGTGGGGGGGGGGTGGGTGAAGAGAGGTTATAGCCACAAGACAGATTGGAAGTGTCATCTTCCATTACAGTAGTGGATTGGAAGTGTGTGTGTGTGTGTGTGTGTGTGTGTGTGTGTGTGTGTGTGTGTGTGTGTGTGTGTGTGTGTGTGTGTGTGTGTGTGTGTGTGTGTGTGTGTGTGTGTGTGTGTGTGTGTGTGTGTGTGTGTGTGTGTGTGTGTGTGTGTGTGTGTGTGTGTGTGTGTGTGTGTGTGTGCGTGTGCGTGTGTGCGGAAGGGGACACATTTCTTGGCCTACTTAAACTGAATGCTTCTCACAAGAGCGATGTGCGTCCATGAAAAGAGTGGCGCCCTGCCGCTGGTTTTTAAAACTTCTCTGGCCATGGTTGTGTTGACAAGTCACAGGTTTTTAGCTAGAGTGTCATTTAACAGGCCAGACCCTAGATATATGACAGAGGACACTGTCTATCTATTCAAAATATGTAACACATTAACATCAGACAATATTGCCGACAATATTCATGCATTATCTGGTTAGTTTGTTAGACACATTGCAACCTCAAGTTGTAAACTGTATGTAAATATAAAATACATCATTGTGTCTAACTGTGTCTTAATAAGGTCCTCTAACGCGGCCCATCAGGGAGCAGCTGAATTATCCTCCAATGAATTCAAATATCAGGATGTTATCTAGACGCCACTGATGATTATGGCGGTCAATGAGGCACATAGGGGGAACAAGGGTGTGCGTGTGTGTGTGTGTGTGTGAGAGAGAGAGAGAGAGAGAGAGAGAGAGAGAGAGAGAGAGAGAGAGAGAGAGAGAGAGAGAGAGAGAGAGAGAGAGAGAGAGAGAGAGAGAGAGAGAGAGAGAGAGAGAGAGAGAGAGAGAGATGTGAGGCATGTTTGTCTCCTCAAAAACCATGTTGCGATTAAGCTAAAATCAGACTTTTCTACTTGTGAAAATAAATCACAAATGGAACAGTAAGTTTTCCCTTTTTGTTGTTTTGTCGACTTTTACAAATGTCATTACAATTTCGTCCTCCGTCTTTCTTCCCCAATGTCATGCCCTCTACGCAGTTATTTCAATCTGCCAGGATGAATTTGGCGCTGTGAGATTTGTGCCCGTGTAAATTTGGCTGAGTTTTTGGTTCAAATCAAATTGGACGTAAAGCACCGACAACACCATCTGTTACCAAAGCAGAGAAGAAATGAAGGACAAAATACTATTTTAGATAAATTGATTTTCAATTCAATAAAATTGTTGACTGTAGATAAATAATGTCTGTCCAATTAAATGTTACATTCATTCAGTTTTTGCACGCACCATAATTATTCAGTCCAGGAGGATTTTGTTACTGTAGTTGCTATAATCTCTGATACTATAATATACATTTTTCTGAATATAACTCTACTATTTTGAAGACAAAATTGAATGGTAATGTCTTAGGAAGAAATAAAAATCAAAATAAGGTGTTTTGACAATAAGGTGTTTTGACAATAAGGTGTTTTGACAGGTAATTATATCTGTAGGTCTCTCGGGTTTCCGAGCCCAAAAAGGGTTTAGTGTGATGTTCGTCAAAGCCTCCGTGATCATTGGGCCATATGTCCCTGTGGGTGTAGTGGTTAGCCCTCCTGTAAGACACACTGTATCATACACCACATTGACAGAACAGACACTGTGCCCTAAGGATGGAATACATTCGCTAGTGAAAGAAACTATCTACATATTGAGAGAGAGAGAGAGAGAGAGAGAGAGAGAGAGAGAGAGAGAGAGAGAGAGAGAGAGAGAGAGAGAGAGAGAGAGAGAGAGAGAGAGAGAGAGAGAGAGAGAGAGAGAGAGAGAGAGAGAGAATTAAACCATTTGGACATGTATTGGTCAGCTTCCTGAAGTTCTGTCTGCTTCCTCTCTCCGTTGATGTTGAGCTGGAAGGCAGTTGCCACAGTAGTGTGTGTTTTCCTGTCGTAAAGTGCGAGTTCCCCTGCTGACTGTCTTGGTGTCTAGAGGTTATTAATGAATACAGTTGGTCATCTGAACCCAACTCACTGTCACCTCACTGACTGAGGTACCGGGGACTCTCTTTAACCATCTTTCTTTCTTTCTCTCTCTTTCGTCTGGTTCGGTGGGAGAAAGGGAGCGCGCGGGGAGAGAGGGAGCGCCCGGGGAGAGAGGGAGCGCCCGGGGAGAGAGGGAGCGCCCGGGGAGAAAGGGAGCGCCCGGGGAGAAAGGGAGCGTGCGGGGAGAACGGGAGCGTGCGGGGAGAACGGGAGCGAGAAAGGGAGCGCGCGGGGAGAGAGGGAGCGCCCGGGGAGAAAGGGAGCGTGCGGGGAGAGAGGGAGCGCCCGGGGAGAAAGGGAGAGGGAATTTTTTTGTTGACACAGTACCCACTGCAACTGTTGCCAAGCGCAGGCAGCTTTTCCTAACAACACACATAATTGGTACTTTTAGTGCCTAACCTTGCGTAGGTGGAAGAGACGCTGTTTTGACAAAAGCTTTTTGATACAAACCTCTCTCTCCCCCCCCTCTCTCTCTCTCTCTCTCTCCCCCCCCTCTCTCTCCCCCCCCCCCCCCCCCCCTCTCTCTCTCTCTCTCTCTCTCTCCCCCCTCTCTCTCTCTCTCTCTCCCCTCTCTCTCTCTCCCCCCTCTCTCTCTCTCTCTCCATCTTCCCTCTCTCCTCACTGCTCCTACTCAACCTAACGGCGTGTTGTTTGTCAGCGGTGCGTCTTTCTCCGTACATTTGGCAGCAGCACTGAGCTCTGTGGCACTGGAACGATTGATCTGAACTTTAGAAAGAATATCAGAATGCCTTGAACCTCAGGACACACCACAACCACCACATGAATTGATCATCAAACAAATCATAATAATTGAATGTGTGTTGTGGCTTCTTCCACCAGGAAGGAAGAGTCTGAACTGTTTTCCATCAAATCACATTTGGGTTGGGAGTACAGGCCTAGGGACGCTTTTTATTATTTGACACATGATCTTTATTCAATATTCAGTTTGTTATAGTAGTTCATCACATGAATGAATTGTGTTATTTTTCTCAATTGAGCAGAAAGGGAAGCATGAAGTCATTTATTTAATACATAAGATTTAGAACAAAACGGTTACTCCATTACACTGAGGTGTGTGTGTGTCCTGTCTCCATTTCACTGAGGTGTGTGTGTCCTGTCTCCATTTCACTGAGGTGTGTGTGTCCTGTCTCCATTACACTGAGGTGTGTGTGTGTCCTGTCTCCATTTCACTGAGGTGTGTGTGTGTCCTGTCTCCATTTCACTGAGGTGTGTGTGTCCTGTCTCCATTTCACTGAGGTGTGTGTGTCCTGTCTCCATTACACTGAGGTGTGTGTGTGTCTCCTGTCTCCATTTCACTGAGGTGTGTGTGTGTCCTGTCTCCATTACACTGAGGTGTGTGTGTCCTGTCTCCATTACACTGAGGTGTGTGTGTGTCCTGTCTCCATTACACTGAGGTGTGTGTGTGTCCTGTCTCCATTTCACTGAGGTGTGTGTGTGTCCTGTCTCCATTACACTGAGGTGTGTGTGTCCTGTCTCCATTACACTGAGGTGTGTGTGTGTCCTGTCTCCATTACACTGAGGTGTGTGTGTCCTGTCTCCATTACACTGAGGTGTGTGTGTGTCCTGTCTCCATTACACTGAGGTGTGTGTGTCCTGTCTCCATTACACTGAGGTGTGTGTGTGTCCTGTCTCCATTACACTGAGGTGTGAGTGTCCTGTCTCCATTACACTGAGGTGTGTGTGTGTCCTGTCTCCATTACACTGAGGTGTGTGTGTCCTGTCTCCATTACACTGATGTGTGTGTGTCCTGTCTCCATTACACTGAGGTGTGTGTGTCCTGTCTCCATTACACTGATGTGTGTGTCCTGTCTCCATTACACTGAGGTGTGTGTGTCCTGTCTCCATTACACTGAGGTGTGTGTGTCCTGTCTCCATTACACTGAGGTGTGTGTGTGTCCTGTCTCCATTACACTGATGTGTGTGTGTCCTGTCTCCATTACACTGATGTGTGTGTCCTGTCTCCATTACACTGAGGTGTGTGTGTCCTGTCTCCATTACACTGAGGTGTGTGTCCTATCTCCATTACCCGGAGGTGTGTGTGTCCTGTCTCCATTACACTGAGGTGTGTGTTTCCTGTCTCCATTACACTGAGGTGTGTGTGTCCTGTCTTCATTACACTGAGGTGTGTGTGTGTGTCCTGTCTCCATTACACTGAGGTGTGTGTGTGTCCTGTCTCCATTACACTGAGGTGTGTGTGTGTCCTGTCTCCATTACACTGAGGTGTGTGTGTGTCCTGTCTCCATTACACTGAGGTGTGTGTGTGTCCTGTCTCCATTACACTGAGGTGTGTGTGTGTCCTGTCTCCATTACACTGAGGTGTGTGTGTGTCCTGTCTCCATTACACTGAGGTGTGTGTGTGTCCTGTCTCCATTACACTGAGGTGTGTGTGTCCTGTCTCCATTACACCGAGGTGAGTGTGTGTGTGTCCTGTCTACATTTACTAGTGTAGGTAATACCAGCGCTAAGGCCTCCCTTAAGTCCTGTATCACTACGGATCACCTCCAAGCTCCCGCACTGTGGCACACCAATGGAGCACAGCCCTGCACTGCGCTGTGGTGTGTGTGTGTGTATTTACACACAGTGTGTGTGTCTACGCAGTGCCGAAATGACAACATATCTGGGTGCCGAACCAACCCCCCCTCCCTCCATCCTTCCATCCCTCCCTCCCTCCTTCCCTCCCTTCTTCCCTCCCTCCACCTCAATACGTTAGTGTTTGGGCAGTTTGCAAAGCGTAGATAAACTCTGTCGGTGCTTGTATAATTGGTTATTCAATCCTGACCCCTGCTCTGTGGTGGTGGTCAGAGCCTCAGCTCCCCGCTGCCAAGAGGAGTCAATGTGGAGCCTGTTCAGGCAGGCCGGGCCGGAGCCAGGGCCTTTCCTGTGAGCCCTCCCCACCCGGCTGGGGCTGGCGCAGGGACAGAGACCCCTTTGTTGTCCACTGAGGCCCTGGCTTGTTCCCTCCCTCTTCTTTCCCCTTCCCGCTCTCTCTTTCACTTTCCCTCTCTCTCTCTCTCTCTCTCTCTCTCTCTCTCTCTCTCTCTCTCTCTCTCTCTCTCTCTCTCTCTCTCTCTCTCGCTCTCTGTCTTTCTCCCCCTCTCTCACTTTCTGCCTCTCTCTACATCCCCCACCCCCTTTTCTTCTTTTACCAAACATCTGCTGCATTGGCCAATATGAGATAATAGGAAAAATAGAGCTGGTTGTTTGGGTGAGTGAGGGCAAAGCGTCTGAGTGAAATAAATTAAATGTGTGAGAGAGAGAGGGGGAGAGATTGATTGCATTGTTTGTGGAGTTGGACCGAGCAAACTGGACCGGGGTTCTGAAAAGCTGTTTTTCCTCTCGTTGAGAGAGAGAGAGAGAGAGAGAGAGAGAGAGAGAGAGAGAGAGAGAGAGAGAGAGAGAGAGAGAGAGAGAGAGAGAGAGAGAGAGAGAGAGAGAGAGAGAAGCATATCTCTGTCACTCTCTCTTGCTCCCCTTCTGAAACCCCCTCTCTCCGTCCCCCCCCTCTCTCCGTCGCCCCTCTGCCTCCCTCTTCCCCCTCTCTCCAGGCAGGTGGAGTGTGTTGGCTCTGTTATACGGCAGCAGCTTGACTCCGTTTGAGCCAATGAGCTAAAACAATACCGAATGATTCCACTGTTATTGTCAGTGTATTTTCCCTCTGTTTTCCCTGACTGTCATGGGGATTGAGAGAGAAACATTCCCGATAACAGGATTATTAAGACAGGGATACAGGGTTTCTAAGTACTGACACTGAAATCATATTTCACTCAGAACACACAACATCTCGGTTCCACCTCCTAATAATAGAACAGACGGGGGGAGGGGAGGGGGGGGGGGTACTGTAGAGAGAGAGAGAGAGAGAGAGAGAGTCTGTCTGTTGAGCATCCTGTCTGACACAACTCACTGTTTTCCCAAGCAATCTAAACCTTCTCATCCATCTATGTCTACATCACCACACCCTCCAAATATACACCAGTCCGTACAGCTTCACCCTATAATAACTCATTATTCCGTTTGCTTAGTTTGAAGTCAACCAAGTCATATATCGATGCCATTATGATCGATTGTCTAAACCAATTGTGTGTGTGTGTGTGTGTGTGTGTGTGTGTGTGTGTGTGTGTGTGTGTGTGTGTGTGTGTGTGTGTGTGTGTGTGTGTGTGTGTGTGTGTGTGTGTGTGTGTGTGTGTGTGTGTGTGTGTGTGTGTGTGTGTGTGTGTGTGTGTGTGTGTGTGTGTGTGTGTGTGTGTGTGTGTGTGTGTGTGTGTGTGTGATTGAGAAGTGTAATCAGGAGGCATTAACTCATGTGGCCGTGTTTCATTACATCGATCACATCCTCCATAACACTCCTCCACTCCAGCAAGAGACAACGGCCCTCTGAGTCTTCCTGCCAGCCTAGAGAAACATCCTCTCTTCTTTTCTCTCCTCTCTTTTCCTTTTCTCTTCTTATATTCCCCCCTTCTCCTCTCCCCCCTTCACCTCTCTCCTCCCCCTCCTCTCCTAGTTCCTCCCCTCCTCTCCTCTCCGAGTTCCTCCCCTCCTCTCCTCTCCTAGTTCCTCCCCTCCTCTCCTAGTTTCCTCCTGCCGTTCGCTGCACAATAAAAGGGAGCCTTTCCCCCTGTTTTTATTAATAGTTAAAGTGGCCTGGCTGTCACAAGGGACAATGGCTGTAGCCCTGTTAATAAATCAAAATAATAACTATTAGAGTGCACAGTGGAAACAGAGAGAGAGAGAGAGAGAGAGAGAGAGAGAGAGAGAGAGAGAGAGAGAGAGAGAGAGAGAGAGACTGCCATTTGTTGTTTCCTCTCACTTGTCAAAGCTCTTTGGCTTAAAAGCCTCTGTCATTGTTGAGAGCGGGGGAGGAGGGAGGGAGGGGAGGGGGGGGGCGAGAGGGATGGAAGGAGAGAGAAGGAGAGAGAGCGCTGGGGGCTAATAGCACCTGTTGGGGTGATGGCGAGTCAGCTGTCAGAAGAGAAAAACAGGAGGGATGACGAGAACGAGTGTACATCTCTACAATGCAGCGAAGAAACCGAGACCGCCTTTCGTGCTCTCCCCCTTACTCTTTCCCCCTGTCTTCCCCCCCATTAGAGGGCTTGCCCACACCCTCTTTCCTAGCTATCCTATCCACTAGTGTCTATTTCTCCAAAGACAGACAGACAGACAGCACAGAGATACAAGGCCAGCAGTAGGCAGCATTAGCTTGTCCTGCTGTCAAGGAGACACAGACAGACAGTGAACAGAAATCTGAGTCAGAGACTGGAGGGAACTGACCTTCCAAACGCAACTTTAATATTTGGGCAAGTGTTCCGCAAGTAAGTGGTTTTGCCTACTTGCCTGCTTCTTGCGTATGTGTGTGTGTCCAACTAGTGTAGTGTGTAGCAGTGAAAGCAGGTTCATGGTGACTGCCGTGGCTGCAGGGAGACTAATGGAGCCACCATGGACAATCTGCGATGGTTTGAGAGTGTGTGTGTATGTTTCACTTGTCTTTGCTTTGGGCAGCAGGGTAGCCTAGTGGTTAGAGCATTGGACTAGTAACCAAAAGGTTGTAAGTTCAAATCCCCAGGCTGACAAGGTACAAATCTGTCATTCTGCCTCAGTGGCCGTTAACCCACTGTTCCTAGGCCATCATTGAAAATAATAACTTGTTCTTAACTGACTTGCCTAAAATAAAGGTAAAAATGTTTTTATAAAAATATGCTGGGAGTAAGTTCCAGTAGCTGCACACAGACAGACACACACTCATGGGCCTGTGCCTCTAGCATGTCCCCTGCACCAGTGTGAGTGTGTTAGGGCCCGAACAGGCTATTCTTAGAGAGAGGAAAAGGCCTGACTCAGGCCTCCAAGGGGAGTATGTCCCTCAACACAGAGAATCACACACACATATTGTCCATGGCCTTTACTCGCGCTCTCAGACTCACACAAACGAAGCCAGAGAAGGAAAGACGGACAGAAAGACAGGAGGGTGAGTGGTGGAGAGGCAGATGGAAATCGATTTGGCGAGAGGGGAGAAGGAGAGAGGAAAATAGTTTGAGGATGCTACAGTGTGTGAGAGGCATGAAGTGTTTGAACACAGTAACGCTAGTGGTCTTGTGAGTGATATTGTAGACCTCAGCAGGAAGTCTACATAGTGTTATATTTTAATCTCCTCAGTCAGGATAGAGAGCTGTGGTGAGCTGCCACTTAATACACAGCCAGGATACCTTCAACTGCTATGGGCTGGCTAGCAAAACGATTAGGACTTTTTCAAGAATTATGTTGGAAGTATAATCCTATATGGGGGGGGGACTTTTAGCTTACCGTCAGCAGATTGGTGCTTGTGTGTGTGTGTGTGTGTGTGTGTGTGTGTGTGTGTGTGTGTGTGTGTGTGTGTGTGTGTGTGTGTGTGTGTGTGTGTGTGTGTGTGTGTGTGTGTGTGTGTGTGTGTGTGTGTGTGTGTGTGTGTGTGTGTGTGTGTGTGTGTGTGTGTGTGTGTGTGTGTGTGTGTGTGTGTATGACAGCGTTAATCCTGTCCCCAGCTCTACAGTGAATTACTAGTGCAGATGGCTCACTCCTGACAATAAACACCCAGTGATTTCACCTCTCTCTCTCTCTCTGTTTCACCTCTCTCTCTCTCTCTCTCTCTCTCTCTCTCTCTCTCTCTCTCTCTCTCTCTCTCTCTCTCTCTCTCTCTCTCTCTCTCTCTCTCTCTCATTCTGTCCCTGTCACCCTCTGTGTTTGTGTGTCACTGCCCCTCTCTCTCTCACTCACACTTTCACCCACTCTTTTATCCTCTTATTGTCTTTCGCTCACTCATTCTTTATTTTGTCCTCGTAGGGCTTTATTCCATGAAGTTGTGTGTGTGTGTGTGTGTGTGTGTGTCATTGTGTTTGTGTGCGTGATTGGATGTTTTTGCGAATGTGTGGCTGTAATTGTGGTCCTTGGCAGGTTGGTAATTAGTGTAGCGCGGTGGGCAGGCGTGTGTAGTGTGTAGTGTGTAGTGTGTAGTGTGTAGTGTGTAGTGTGTAGTGTGTAGTGTGTGTGTGTGTTCACAGTGTGCGGTGTGGATGTGTAGTGGAAACAAAGCGCTGGTTGATAATGTGGCCATTGTGGAGGTGCATTAAGGGCCTCTTTGTCTCATGGCCCACAGTGCTAATGATTCCCTAACAGCAGGTGAGGAAAATGCTGCTCTCTCTTTCCCTCCCTCCCTCCCTCCCCCTCCCTCCCTCCCTCCCTCCCTCCCTCCCTCCCTCCCTCCCTCTCCAACACTTTCTCTGTCTTTGTCCCTTTCTCTCTGTCTTTCATTCTCTTGTTTCTCTCTCTCTCTCTCTCTCTCTCTCTCTCTCTCTCTCTCTCTCTCTCTCTCTCTCTCTCTCTCTCTCTCTCTCTCTCTTTCTCTCCTGCTGGTGCTGCTATTAGAGAGACACTGCTGCTGTCTTTATTACAGTAAATGGACTTTAAATGAGCTTTATTGTGATGTTGGCCATCCAGCTGAATCTCTCCCTCTCGCTCCCTCCCTCCCTCCCTCCACCCATCCCTCCCCCCATCAGAAGCCCCCAGCATTGAGAGGCTGTTGTCTAAGGACTGGAAGGACAAGCTGTTGGCCATGGGATCAGGACATTTTGGAGAAATCAAAGGTAAACAACAGTACAGTCACACTGTCTGTCTGTCTGGAGTAGGGGTATTCAACTCACGGCCTGGGAGCCATTTGTGGTCCCACATCTGATTGAAAACGTCTCCCCAATTGTGTTCCTAACTCTTGTTCTTCAATTCCTTGAAAATATTGAGATACAGTATATGGAAAATAGGCCTTTTAGTGCTTTTTACTGAGAAGTGTCCTTTTGGCAAAATTACTTTGACAGGCCTGGCTTGGAATGTCCCCCCGGGTGCAATGATCACAGTAAGAGATAAACGGTTACATCAAATGTATTTATAAAGCCCTTCTTACATCAGCTGGTATCACAAAGCGATGTACAGAACCACAGCCTAAAACCCCAAACAGCAAGCAATGCAGGTGTAGAAGCACGGTAGCTAGGAAAAACTCCCTAGAAAGGCCAGAACCTAGGAACCTAGAGAGGAACCAGGCTATGCATACATGCATAACTGTCTGTCTCTTAGATCGTCTCCTTGTATTGAGATTATGAACACGTTAACTGTCAATGTCACACCAAACTCAAAGCAAGCAGCAAAAGGCAACTCCAGTATCCTCACTCCTCCATGAGAATAGAGCTTTACCTTTGATGGTTAACGACAGTGTTAGTTAACATCCTCGTCTGTAGCCCTTACACATGTTTCCACGGTAAATCAGACATTTACAGAGAAACATGGAGCGTAACTCTCTCTTCTCTCTTTCTCTCCTTGCCTCTCTTGCTCTTTCCCTTCCTCCTTTTATCCCCCCCCTCTCTCTCTCTCTCTCTCTCTCTCTCTCTCTCTCTCTCTCTCTCTCTCTCTCTCTCTCTCTCTCTCTCTCTCTCTCTCTCTCTCTCTCTCTCTCTCTCTCTCTCTCTCTCTCTCTCTCTCTCTCTCTCTCTCTCTCTCTCTCTCTCTCTCTCTCTCTCTTTCTCTCTCTCTCTCTCTCTCTCTCTCTCTCTCTCTCTCTCTCTCTCTCTCTCTCTCTCTCTCTCTCTCTCTCTCCCGCTTTCTCTCTCCCTCTCCCTTTCTCTCTGCCTCTGTCCTTGGCTCTCGCTCTCGTTCTCTCTTTCTTCTCTTGCTCTCCCTACCCCCTGTTAATGTACGATCCGCTGAAAAAGAAAGGGAGGGTTTAATTTCCTTTCACTTCACTCTAGGGCACAGACATGAGATCCAGTGGTAATTGTGCTTCATTAGGAAGTAAAGAAATATGTAATCAAAGCTGTCCTGGTCTCCACTCTTAGCACTGGGATGGAGCTTCATTGATCAGTCCCTCCATGTGCCTCCCGCTGACATGACATTTCTGTGTGTGAGCATCCCGCCTCGCTCAGATGAGACAAGCAGCTGGAGAGGAACATCAGGAGTGTGTGTGTGTGAGGAGAGAGACAGTGTGTGTGTGTGTGTGTGGGGGGGGGGGGGATCTTGTCCTTGATATCGTTTTGTCTTCCTTGATATCGCTTTAGTTTTTCAATTGTATTATAATTCTGGAGCTTTCTCCTGAACAAAGTGAATTTGAAAAGGCAGGTCCTTGTGATCGGGACTGACTGAGATCCGAGCCAGACAGCATGCCGTGCATTACGAAGCAATAATAGCCTAATGCTGGATGAGAATCCTAACGTGTCTCGGCCACAAGAAAAAGTCTGAAAAATTTGTTTGGGTCAAAACCCAAAAGAGTTTGTGGAACCACTTCTGCTTTCCCCTCTCCTTTTCCTCCCTCTCTCCCTCTCTCTCTCCCTCCCTCTCTCCTCCCTCCCTCCCTCTCCCCTCTGTACTAGTCTAAATGCCATGGGGGAGGTATCTGTTAAGCCTAGTCATTAATTAGCCTGAGAGCGTCTTGACAACTACTACATTGTTACAAATTGGTTCATTACTAGTGGATGTGATAGGAGTGGGGCTGTTTCAGGGCTCTAGGGCTGCGTCACAAATGGCACCATTTTTCCTACATAGTGCATTACTTGTGACCAGAGCTCTTTGAGCCCAGGTCAAAAGTAGTGCACCGTATAGGGACTAGGGCGCCCTTTGTGACGCAGACCAGGATCTGCCTAAGGAAGTCTGGAGCAGAAGGAAACACCTTATTGATCCACCAGCAGCTGAGGAAACAACTAACACACTGTGATTGATGACGCCGGAGTGTTTGTTGAACGTGTGTGGGGGAGGGAGGGAGAGAGGGAGAGAGAGAGTGGGGATGGAGGGAGGGAGGGAGAGAGAGAGAGAGAGAGGGATGGAGGAGGGAGGGAGGGAGGGAGAGAGAGAGAGAGAGAGAGAGAGAGAGAGAGAGATTGTGAATATTTGTGTGTACCGGTACATTTATGTATGCACACCAATGCTTGTGTGTTGATCGCTGTGCCTATGTTTTTATCTGTATGTGTGTAAGAGTTCGCCCTACTAACAGGTTTCACGTTAGAGGGTGGATTGAGGTGCAGTATTTTAAGGGTATTATTTTCCCCTGTCCAGGTCCCCCATTGAAAGCCCTTTTTTATCAGACAGTCAACCTCTCAGTCCTACCCAGTCAGACAATCAGCACTCCCTATACCCTTTCCCCTGGAAGAAATACCTCTTTTGATCCCCCCCTTTCACCCCTCCACCTCTCCTCCCTTTTCCTCTCACCCCCCCCCCCCTTCTTTCTGAACGGGCAGCGTTTTTAACACGAGCTCCTTTCTAGTCTCGGTCAACAGTAGTGAAAGGGCTGGTCTGTGGGTCCGTGAGCTGTTCAAGACAGCAAAGGGTTTATTTTTCCAACGGGCGGCTGTGACAGTTGCCTTTATTGTCAATTGTTGGCGGAGGGAAGGAGGGATGCCAGGAGGGGTGGAGGTTTAGAACATCAGGGGGAACAAATGGAGCTCACTCTCACCTTCCTGTGAGGTCAGGGAGTCAGATCAGTGGCCCTTTCCTCTCCCCTTTCTCTCTCCCTCCGTGTCTTTCTCTCTGTCTCTCTCCCTCCGTGTCTTTCTCTCTGTCTCTCTCCCTCCATGTCTTTCTCTCTGTCTCTCTCCCTCCGTGTCTTTCTCTCTGTCTCTCTCCCTCCGTGTCTTTCTCTCTGTCTCTCTCCCCTCCGTGTCTTTCTCTCTGTCTCTCTCCCTCCGTGTCTTTCTCTCTGTCTCTCTCCCTCCGTGTCTTTCTCTCTGTCTCTCTCCCTCCGTGTCTTTCTCTCTGTCTCTCTCCCTCCGTGTCTTTCTCTCTGTCTCTCTCCCTCCGTGTCTTTCTCTCTGTCTCTCTCCCTCCGTGTCTTTCTCTCTGTCTCTCTCCCTCCGTGTCTTTCTCTCTGTCTCTCTCCCTCTGTGTCTTTCTCTCTGTCTCTCTCCCTCCGTGTCTTTCTCTCTGTCTCTCTCCCTCCGTGTCTTTCTCTCTGTCTCTCTCCCTCCGTGTCTTTCTCTCTGTCTCTCTCCCTCCGTGTCTTTCTCTCTGTCTCTCTCCCTCCGTGTCTTTCTCTCTGTCTCTCTCCCTCCGTGTCTTTCTCTCTGTCTCTCTCCCTCCGTGTCTTTCTCTCTTTCTCTGTCTATCTCTCTGTCGTCTCTCTCATCTGGTATGACTGGGGAAGGAATGCGACTCTGCTGAAGGTAGTATCAGCTGGGGAATAACGGGGGGATTGTACTGCTGGAGAGGGACACACACGTATGTATATATGCAGTAGATTCCAAAGAACAAAGACACACACACATCAAGTAGTCCTGCATGCATACACAGTATGTCACACATAGACAGACACTAAAGACTTGAAGGACAATAGTCTAACACAGTTATGAGCACACACACACACACACACACACACACACACACACACACACACACACACACACACACACACACACACACACACACACACACACACACACACACACACACACACACACACACACACACACACACACACACACACACACACACACACACACACACACACACTGTGTAAGTGCCTCGATGTGCCTCTGTGTAACTACATCCTGTTGAATGATTTAGGTTTCCTCCCTTGTGTGTGTGTGTGTGTTTGTGAGTGTCGGTGTGTGTCTGTGTGAAATTGTGCGTCTGTGTGAGTGTGTGTGTGTGAGTGTGAGAGAGAGAGAGAGAGAGAGAGAGAGAGAGAGAGAGAGAGAGAGAGAGAGAGAGAGAGAGAGAGAGAGGGAGAGAGAGAGAGAGAGAGAGAGAGAGAGAGAGAGAGAGAGAGAGAGAGAGAGAGAGAGAGACCACGTGTGTGCATGCGTGTGAATGGGGCTCATATGTCAGGATCTTTAGGGTCAAAGGTCAGGTCATGCTAACTGTGAGCAGGAGGCGTGGTGACTGGAGGGTAAACAGAGAGGCCTGGGGCTGTCTGACACACACACACACTGCTCAGAGGGAAAGAGAGGAAGGCTTGACTGAGACTGCATTCCAAGTTAAACCCTACCACCTACCTCTACCCTTAGGCAAAACAGTCATGGATATATATTATTCGGTATTAGCAACATCTCCTATATTGCATGTATCCAAATCCTCTCAGATCTAGACTAGGTACAGGGTTTGCACTAAGGATTCATTTAGCATTTGGAATGAGCGCACGTAACTCTGTTTTTAACAGATCTGTCCCTGTACTGTAAGCTGCCACACCCTTCTACCCCAGACACGGCCCATTAACATCGACCTCTGAACATCGAGCTCGACATCCAGAACCTAGACGTTTATTCTTTCCTTTTCCTCCCTAGTTTCTTCTGGGTGCTCTTTGACCTCCACCCTGTAACATTTACCCTCCCCTCTGCCCCCATCCCAGGTACCTCAGAAAGCCTGGCAGAGAAGGAGCGCCAGCTGATGGGCATGATCAGCCAGCTGAGCAGCCTGAGGGAGCAGCTCCTGGCGGCCCAGGATGAGCAGAAGAAAGTGGCCGCCTCGCAGATGGAGAAGCAGCGGCAGCAGATGGAGCTGGCCAAGCAACAACAGGACCAGGTGAGAGAGAAGGAGATGTGTGTGATGTAATGATATATAGGTAAACACACACACACAGACGTATGATAAAATACACACACAAAGACATACAGATGAAGTCAGAAGTTTACATACACTTAGGTTGGAGTCATTAAAACTTGTTTTTCAACCACTCCACTCATTTCTTGTTAACAAACTATAGTTTTGACAAGTCGTTTAGAACATCTACTTTGTGTCATTTTTCCAACAATTGTTTACAGACAGATTATTTAACTTATAATTGACTGTATCACAATTCCAGTGGGTAAGAAGTTTACATGCACTAAGTTGACTGTGCCTTTAAACAGCTTGTGAAATTCCAGAAAATAATGTCATGGCTGTAGAAGCTTCTGGTAGGCTAATCACTTGAGTCAATTGGAGGTGTACCTGTGGATGTATTTCAAGGCCTACCTTCAAACTCACTGCCTCTTTGCTTGACATCATGGGAAAATCTAAAGAAATCAGCCAAGACCTCAGAAACAAAATTGTAGACCTCCACAAGTCTGGTTCATCCTTGGGAGCAATTTCTAAAAGCCTGAAGGTACCACGTTCATCTGAACAAACAATAGTACACAAGTATAAACACCATGGGACCACGCAGCCGTCATACCACTCAGGAAGGAGATGCGTTCTGTCTCCTAGAGATGAACGTACTTTGGTGCGAAAAGTGCAAACAATCCCAGAACAACAGCAAAGGACCTTGTGAAAATCCTGGAGGAAACAGGTACAAAAATATCTATATCCACAGTAAAAATGAGTCCTGTATCAGCAAGGAAGAAGCCACTGCTCCAAAACCGCCATAAAATAGTCAGACTACGGTTTGCAACTGCGCATTGGGGACAAAGATCGTAATTTTTGGAGAAATGTCCTCTGGTCTGATGAAACAAAAATAGAACTGTTTGGCCATAATGACCATTGTTATGTTTGGGACGGCAGAGTAGCCTAGTGGTTAGAGCTTTGGACTAGTAACCGGAAGGTTGCAAGCTTGAATCCCTTGAACAAGGCCAACTGTTCATAGGCCGTCATTGAAAATAAGAATAGCTGACTTGCCTAGTTAAATAAAGGTAAAATAGATTTTTGTAAATGTTTGGAGGAAAAATGGGGGAGGCTTGCAAGCCAAAGAACACCATCCCAACCTTGAATCACAGGGGTGGCAGCGTCATGTTGTGGCGGTGCTTTGCTGTAGGAGGGACTGGTGCACTTCACAAAATAGATGGCATCATGAGGGGGAAAATGATGTGGATATATTGAAGCAACATCACAAGACATCAGTGAGGAAATGAATGCTTGTTTGCAAATGGGTCTTCCAAATGGACAATGACCCCAAGCATACTTCCAAAGTTGTGGCAAAATGGATTAAGGACAACAAAGTCAAGGTATTATAGTGGTCATCACAAAGCCCTGACCTCAATCCCATAATAAATTTGTGGGCAAGCAAGGAGGCCTAAAAACCTGACTCAGTTACACCAGCTCTGTCAGGAGGAATGGGACAAAATTCGCCCAACTTATTGTGGGAAGCTTGTGGAAGGCTACCCGAAACGTTTGACCCAACTTAAACAATTTAAAGGCAATGCTACCAAATACTAATTGAGTGTATGTAAACTTCTGACCCACTGGGAATGCTATGAAAAAATTAAAGCTGAAATCAATAATTCTCTCGATTATTTTTCTTACATTTCACATTCTTAAAATAAAGTGGTGATCCTAACTGACCTAAAACTGGGAATTTTTACTATTTTACTTAAATGTCAGGAATTGTTCAAATTGAGTTTAAATGTATTTGGCTAAGGTGTATGTAAACTTCCGACTTCAACTGTACATTTACACACACACACACACACCCTTGTACGTTCGTACACACTCTAGATACCTAAGTGCCTAGGTGAGGGCCGACACACAGATCTTAAAGAAACAACCGTCACAGACCCACTGGCACATCCCACTCACACGCTACTATACCTCCACCCAAGGCATCTTAAACAATGAAAAGTAGCACAGGAACGAACTGAGGGTTTGTTTTGGTTGGAGCGGATAGAAGTACGACACCCACACAGTCGTACACACACACACTCACACACACTCACACACACACAGTCGTACACACACACACTCACACACACTCACACACACTCACATACACTCACACACACTCACACACACTCACACACACTCACACACACACAGTCGTACACACACACACTCACACACAGTCACACACACACAGTCGTACACACACACACTCACACACAGTCGTACACACACACACTCACACACAGTCGTACACACACACACTCACACACAGTCACACACACACAGTCGTACACACACACACTCACACACAGTCACACACACACAGTCGTACACACACACACTCACACACACTCACACACACTCACACACACTCACACACACTCACACACACTCACACATACACAGTCGTACACACACACACTCACACACAGTCACACACACACAGTCGTACACACACACACTCACACACAGTCGTACACACACACACTCACACACAGTCACACACACACAGTCGTACACACACACACTCACACACAGTCACACACACACCGTCGTACACACACACACTCACACACAGTCACACACACACAGTCGTACACACACACACTCACACACAGTCACACACACACAGTCGTACACACACACACTCACACACACACAGTCACACACACTCACACACACTCACACACACAGTCACACACACACAGTCGTACACACACACACTCACCCACAGTCACACACACACAGTCGTACACACACACACTCACACACAGTCACACACAGTCACACACACACAGGCGTACACACACACTCACACACAGTCACACACACACAGGCGTACACACACACTCACACACAGTCACACACACACAGGCGTACACACACACACTCACACACAGTCACACACACACAGGTGTACACACACACACTCACACACAGTCACACACACACAGGCGTACACACACACACACTCACACACAGTCACACACACACAGGCGTACACACACACACTCACACACAGTCACACACACACAGGCGTACACACACACACTCACACACAGCCACACACACACAGGCGCGCAGCCCCTCCAGTATGCAGGCGGGAGTCTGCCAGGTATTTACATAGGGAACGGTTTCTGTCTGTGTAAGGTGGTTTAGCCGCTGGGGCGCTCTGAGCTTTACAAAGACTGTTTGCACTCTGAAGACGATTCATATTTATCTGCCCTTTGAAGTGAACAGTATATAATGGATGTATTATAATGGAGTATAGTTACTTTCTGAGCCCAGCACAGATCACACGTCACTTCCAGATTTGACAAGAGGGCCACATTTGAAGCTGTGATGTTTGTAGACGTTTGTCACGTGTCCCCGTGGGACACTGAGCCTCTGCACTCTGCACGCCTGTTTATGTATGTGATCAATGCTCTGCCTGTTGGTGTGTGTGTGTGTGTGTGTGTGTGTGTGTGTGTGTGTGTGTGTGTGTGTGTGTGTGTGTGTGTGTGTGTGTGTGTGTGTGTGTGTGTGTGTGTGTGTGTGTGTGTGTGTGTGTGTGTGTGTGTGTGTGTGTGTGTGTGTGTGTGTGTGTGTGTGTGTGTGTGTGTGTGTGTATCTTTCTGAACTCTCTGGGTCTTTTATCACAGATTGCTCGGCAACAGCAGCAGCTTCTGCAGCAGCAACACAAAATCAACCTCCTGCAGCAACAGATCCAGGTGAGACTGTGTGTGTGTGTGTGTGTGTGTGTGTGTGTGTGTGTGTGTGTGTGTGTGTGTGTGTGTGTGTGTGTGTGTGTGTGTGTGTGTGTGTGTGTGTGTGTGTGTGTGTGTGTGTGTGTGTGTGTGTGTGTGTGTGTGTGTGTGTGTGTGTGTGTGCGTGTGCCTGCACGTGTGCGAGTGTATGTGTGTGTGTGTGTGTGTGTGTGTGTGTGTGTGTGTGTGTGTGTGTGTGTGTGTGTGTGTGTGTGTGTGTGTGTGTGTGTGTGTGTGTGTGTGTGTGTGTGTGTGTGTGTGTGTGTGTGTGTGCCTGCACTTGTGCGAGTGTATGTGTGTGTGTGCCGTAACAATGTGCTTCTTATGTGATGCGGCAACTCCGTCAGAAATCAGCAATCAGTATCTGACCATCAGTGACTGTCACCCTTTACCTCCGAAACATATAAACACAACACACACACACACACATCTGCACCTCACAGTACCAATCCCACGTTATATATACATACACGCCCCCAACAATCACCAATCAACAGTTCAAACAACAACTTGTGGCTCCTATGAGTTGTGAGTTGAATTCTCACAGGGGCTACATACACAGACAGACTGACAGACTGTATAGAGAGACAGACATCCCCCCCCCCCCCCCTCTCCTTCTCTCTACTACACCGATAGCTTTGTTCCACCAGGTGCCTCTCTGAGGTAGAAAGGCTTTGTTCCCTCAGGCCGATGACACTGATTTGGTTAATAAAGTCAGACTTTGCCTTGACAGTGTGTGCATCCAGGAAGTTCCAGCTAAACAGAGGCTATATACACACAACCCCCTGCCCTGGATTCCAGCCATTTGCCGCTTGTGCGATAAGAGGCCTTTCTGTTTGTGTGTGTGTGTGTGTGTGTGTGCAGGCTCGTGTGTGTGTGTGTGTGTGTGTGTGTGTGTGTGTGTGTGTGTGTGTGTGTGTGTGTGTGTGTGTGTGTGTGTGTGTGTGTGTGTGTGTGTGTGTGTGTGTGTGTGTGTGTGTGTGTGTGTGTGTGTGTGTGTGTGTGTGTGTGTGTGTGTGTGTGTGTGTGTTCGTTCCATGCGTTTGTGTGTGTGTTTGGAGCAGCTGTGTGTGTCAAGCCATAAACACGTCCGTTCTCGATTCACTCCCTCACGACCCTCAGAGACAAAGCTCTCTTTTCCCATGACTTTGCAACCTTTTCCCAAACAAACGTTCCTCCATTGAGTCTGCTGAACAATAGTTTCTCACAGCCAGGGACAGCTGAGCGCAGCCTCGTTAGGGAAACTCAATCACAGGGGCTTATCGCTGAGAGAGAGAGAGAGAGAGAGAGACACACACACACACATTTCAACATCAAATGCACATACACATTATACACACATACACAACTCATCAAACACAATGACACACAGAAACACACACACAACCGATCATCAAAGACCCTGTTCTAGAAAGACTCCAGTTTAATCATTCATGAAGAGATTGCGAACACAATCCCACAGTACAATGAGGTGCCAGAGAGGGTATGGAGGACAGTGTGTGTGTGTGTGTGTGTGTGTGTGTGTGTGTGTGTGTGTGTGTGTGTGTGTGTGTGTGTGTGTGTGTGTGTGTGTGTGTGTGTGTGTGTGTGTGTGTGTGTGTGTGTGTGCGTGTGCGTGTGTGTGCGTGTGCGTGTGCGTGTGCGCGTGTGCGTGTGCGTGTGTGAGCGTGGCGTAGCGTACCCTTCTGTTTTTTTGTGTGTGTGTGCCAAACAATACACTCACCCGAGCTTTTGTGAAGAGGTCTTTCATCTCTCCACTGGACGAGGTGAAATTTGCAATATTAATCTCAGAGAAAATGAAAAGACATTGACACATATCAGACAATATAGAGGACATGTCATTGTCCACAACCTGACTTAATTAAATGACTTAAACTAAACTCACGATTCATCATTTAGAAGAGCTAATGTAAGCGAACTTAATTAGCGACAGACTGTCTATTACTCAGGCCTATATCAATTAGCATCATACGCGAACTACCACGGCTAATATAATGCAGAACGCTCCTGACTGGTGCAGGCGCAGCCAGACACTGTGGCGACTGTCACTAACGAGCTGCTTAGAAAGACTGGTTAAAGTCAACCTACATCCCCGTACATTAACTCACTATCGCTCCTCCGCTCCCTTCTTCTGACTCACACGCAGATAAACACACAACGCACACGTCAGCCCACATACCCCAGTCCCTAACTCAATCACACTGAACAAGCGTGTGATTAGTTTAGACTCACTGTTCACTCACTGTCTCTTACTAGCTGCTGTATATCTCCCATGGGTCATACAGTTGAAGTTGGACGTTTACATACACCTTAGCCAAATACATTTAAACTCAGTTTTTCACAATTCCTGACATTTAATCCGAGTAAAAAAATCCCTGTTTTAGGTCAGTTAGGATCACCACTTTATTTTAAGAATGTGAAATGTCAGAATAATAGCAGAGAGAATGATTTATTTCAGCTTTCATTTCTTTCATCACATTCCCAGTGGGTCAGAAGTTTACATACACTCAATAAGTATTTGGTAGCATTGCCTTTAAATTTTTTAACTTGGGTCAAACGTTTTGGGTAGCCTTCCACAAGCTTCCCACAATAAGTTGGGTGAATTTTGGCCCATTTCTCCTGACAGAGCTGGTGGAACTGAGTCAGGTTTGTAGGCCTCCTTGCTCACTCACTCTTTTTCAGTTCTGCCCACAAATGTTATATAGGATTGAGGTCATGGCTTTGTGATGGCCACTCCAATACCTTGACTTTGTTGTCCTTAAGCCATTTTGCCACAACCCATTTGCGACCAAGCTTTAACTTCCTGACTGATGTCTTGAGATGTTGCTTCAATATATCCACATAATATTCCATCCTCATGAAGCCATCTATTTTGTGAAGTGCACCAGTCCCTCCTGCAGCAATGCACCCCTACAACATGATGCTGCCACCCCGTGCTTCACGGTTGGGATGGTGTTCTTCAGCTTGCAAGCCTCCCCCTTTTTCCTCCAAACATAACGATGGTCATTATGACAAAACAGTTATATTTTTGTTTCATCAGACCAGAGGACATTTCTCCAAAAAGAACGATTTTTGTCCCCAAGTGCAGTTGCAAACCGTAGTCTGTCTTTTTTCTAGCGGTTTTGGAGCAGTGGCTTCTTCCTTGCTAAGAGGCCTTTCAGGTTATGTCGATATAGGACTCGTTTTACTGTGGATATAGATACTTTCGTACCTGCTTCCTCCAGCATCTTCACAAGGTCCTTTGCTGTTGTTCTGTGATTGATTTGCACTTTTTGCTTCAAAGCACGTTCATCTCCAGTAGACAGAACGTGTCTCCTTCCTGAGCGGTGTGACGGCTGCGTGGTCCCATGGTGTTTATACTTGCGTACTATTTTTTGTACAGATGAACATGGTACCTTCAGGCGTTTGGAAATTTCTCCCAAGGATGGCTGATTTCTTTGTATTTTCCAATGATGTCAAGAAAAGAGGCGCTGAGTTTGAAGGTAGGCCTTGAAATACATCCACAGGTACACCTCCAATTGACTCAAGTGATGTAAATTAGCCTATCAGAAGCTTCTAAAGCCATGAAATAATTTTCTGGAATTTTCCAAACTGTTTAAAGGCACAGTCAACTTAGTGTATGTAAAATTCTGACCCACTGTAATTGTGATACAGTGAATTATAAGTGAAATAATCTGTCTGTAAACAATTGTTGGAAAAATGACTTGTGTCATACACAAAGTAGATGTCCTAACTGAACTTGCCAAAACTTTAGTTTGTTAACAATACATTTGTGGAGTGGTTGAAAAATGAGTTTTAATGACTCCAACCTAAGTGTATGTAAACCTCCGACTTCAACTGTATATGGACTACATTTCTAGGAGGAAAGCAAAACCTGAATCTCCCCACCGCTATGTCACTCAGAGACTTAGAAACGTATATCTAGCCTCCCACCTGTGCTGTGAGAAGGTCTCTCTCTGACAGACACACACGCACACACACACACACACACACACACACACACACACACACACACACACACACACACACACACACACACACACACACACACACACACACACACACACACACACACACACACACACACACACACACACACACACACACACACACACACACACACACACACACACATACCGCTACAGACCTCCTGTCTGGGGCCACTTCGTTAAGATGCTAGCGGGTGACCAGTTTTCTCCAAACGCTTTCTTCCTATTTAAACTTGTCTCTGAGGCTCCCCTGGTGTTGCCGTAGCGATCTCCCCTGGTGCTGCCCGAGACGACGGTTGCCGTGTGGCAGTGTTTTGTAAGGTGTGGATGAAAGGAGCACACCTGCAGAGCAGCTCAGGGCAAGAACACACTCTGTGTGTGTGTGTCTCGCCTAATGAACAGTTCCCTAAGATCTCAACTCTTTAAATGTGTTACACACAGGAAAACCATGTGTTTGATACTTGTCTCTTTATGTAGGCTGTACCCACTCAGAATATCACCCAGTCTCCCATAGGGATCCACCAGCAAATTTTCTATAGAGGTTTTGGCTAGTTAGCCCAATAGCATTAGCCACACTAGCTAGCCCCACTGCTAACTAACACAGAGACGGAGCCTGAGACAGGGAGGGTTGAGACTCATTTAAGAGCAGCCAGACACCGTGACGACAGTCACTAACGAGCCGCTTATGAGGACCTGATTAAAGTCAACCCACATCCATGTAAATTAACTCAATAACACTCCTCCACTCTCTCGCTCTCTCTCTCTCTCTCTCTCTCTCTCTCTCTCTCTCTCTCTCTCTCTCTCTCTCTCTCACCCTCTCGCTCTCTCTCACCCTCTCACTCGCTCTCTCTGTCTCTCACTCTCTGACAACACACACGACAGCCCACATAGCCCCGACCCATCAACTCAATCCCCATCTCTACCTCCACTGGATGAAAAATGCCTGTTCTCTTCTGCTGGTAAAGAAAGGAAGGAGACCGACAGAGTGAAACACAGACACACGGACCGCCTGCACACCTCCATGTGCTGTGCATGGGAGCGGCTAACCCAATTGGCTGTGTAATTGCTTAATTTGTCTCATCACTCTGGAATGAATGTAATTGGTGTTTTCTCTGCTCACTGTGTCTTTTACTGGTTACAGTTTCCATGGGCAGTTGCGTAAGCAATCAGGAATGTTTTCATGCGTGTGTCAGTTCCATGTCATTGTGACCTCAAATAGGCTTAAGAGAAAATTGCCAAACAGGCTGAGAGGGGGGATGAAACATAGTTCTGAAAGCACAAGGTAATAAGAGAGAGTGAGAGAGCAAGACAGATAATGAGGCAGTAAGAAGACGCATTATGCCTAAACTTTGCCTTACCTTTATGACTGGTCAAAAGCTCCTCTCCTCTCCTCTCCTCTCTTCTCCTCCCTCTCCTCTCCTCTCTTCTCCTCTCCTCTCCTCTCCTCTCCCCCTCTCCTCTCCTCTCTTCTCTTCTCTTCTCTTCTCCTCTCCTCTCCTCTCCACTCCTCTCCTCTCCTCTCCACTCCCCTCCCCTCCTCTCCTCTCCTCTCCTCTCCTGTCTTCTCTTCCTCCCTGACACCAGTTAATGGTTCTTAAGAGCGAGGACACACAGGAGCAGATGGGTACAGAGCTTTGCTCACCTAGGCCTTGCGCCGACGTACACTCACACACACACACACAGACACAGACACAGACTCCGCTCCTCTAACCTAATGTGTGGTTAATAAAAAGGTGGTCACCGTGCCGCTGACTCTCTCCTCTGTTACATTAGACATAATCAGCTGAAGGTGCCCTTGCCTGTTTACATCCCCTCCCCCAAAGAGAACTTGGGCTGTGTCTCAAAAGGTACCCTATTTCATTTATAGGGCTCTGGTCATAGGACTCCGGTCAAAAGCAATACACTATATAGGGTAGAGTGTGCCATTTGGGACGAATTCTGGAATCCGTGTGGAAGAAGTAGCGCGAGAAAGAGTTGGCCTTCTTCACTCTGAAGAACTAAAAACAGAACCCAGGTTTCAAGGCTCAGAAGAACTTCTCCTAATGGTCGTTATCAACCTGAGACCTCTCATTGTATTCTGTTCCTCTTTTTCTATGTGAATCGTTAACGTATGTCTAGAACGTCTGATGTGTACCCTCTGAGAGTACTCTCTCTCTCACACACACACACACACACACACACACACACACACACACACACACACACACACACACACACACACACACACACACACACACACACACACACACACACACACACACACACACACACACACACACACACACACACACACACACACACACACACACACACACACACACACACAGGGATGCTCATCCTGGGAACCTCCAAAGGTGTGCTCCGATTCCAATCCCCACTGAGACCAGTGAAGCAACACGGTTGTGTGTGTGTCTGTTTGTTTGCTTGTTTGTGTGTGCGTGTATGTGTGTGTGTGCGTGTGCGTGTGCGTGTGGGTGTGTCCGTGCGTATGTGCCTGTCTGCGTCAATGTGTGTGTTTAATGTGTGTGAAACAACCCACTGTGACATTAGCAGATGCATTGTTGTCACAGCAGGCTAGCCTTTAATAGCCGTTGTCCTGTGAAAGTTAATGGACTCACTCTCCCGCTCGCCTACTCTAATATTAAAATCCCTCTCTGAATATTATCCATCCACGGCTCCATCCCTCTATCCAGCATCTAGCACAAATTAATTATTGGTTATATCGCTGTGTCTCCCCTTTTCAGTGCTAGGTCACCCAGGCTCTGCATTAATTGCTTGAGCATATGGTTCCAAACAGATTTTAGCTGTGGGACCCACACTTTATGGTGGTATTTTTCCGCACACTCAGATGTTGTCCATATTGTCAAGGCTGGCAGCTATTGTTCCCCCCGTTTACTTCATACGGCTAATTACGCCCTAATAATAACTTTACCTTGGAGTTTGTCTCCTCTCCGTGCCAGCAAACCTGTTCACACTACATATGTTAATTGGCACCACATCTTCATTATGTTCAGAACGCTTTAAGTTCAAGCTGTGCCGCCTGGCGAACGACGCAGAGCGAGCTTCGCTGCCAACTCTCTCCTCTCCACTTTTTCCGTGTTTCCTCTCTCTCGCTACAGTCGTTGCTAATCCGTTTTAGTTCTATAAATGATTATGTTTCTTTTTCACGGCTGTGTGAAAGAAAGTTGTGAGGAGAAAAGTTTCTTGCTTCGCCTCGTGTTTTTCAACAGGAGAGTTTCTGTTCCCGAGTTTTCATGCAAGACTGATTAGAAGAAGAGGTTTTTGAATGGAGTTTCTCCATTTTGTTTCAGGTTTAGGACTAAAGCGGAAGGAGGCCCGCCTTTTTAACTCCTGTATGTAGTTTTCACAGTGTTTTCTGAATGTTAGATTCATGTTATCTTTATGTTGGATCAGACAGAGCAGCAGAACAGTATATTCCCACAGACCGTGTTAGATGTGTGTTTGCCTTTATGTTGCTTCTGTAATGTGTTCTGGTGGATCTGGCCTCACTTTCCCTCTTCTTCTCAGATGTCAGATCTGAAGCATTGTACATTGCAGAGCATAGCACTCTTTACTTCTTCTCTCTCTCTCTCTCTCTCTCTCTCTCTCTCTCTCTCTCTCTTCTCTCTCTCTCTCTCTCTCTCTCTCTCTCTCTCTCTCTCTCTCTCTCTCTCTCTCTCTCTCTCTCTCTCTCTCTCTCTCTCTCTCTCTCTCTCTCGCTCTCTCTCTCTCTCTCTCTCTCTCTCTCTCTCTCTCTCTCTCTCTCTCTCTTCTCTCTCTTTCTCTCTCTTCTCTCTCTCTCCTTCCTCTCTCTCTCTCTCTCTCTCTCTCTCTCTCTCTCTCCTCTCTCTCTCTCTCTCTTCCTCTCTCTCTCTCTCTCTCTTTCTTTCTCTCTCTCTCTCTCTCTCTCTCTCTCTTCCTCTCTCTCTCTCTCTCTCTCTCTCTCTCTCTCTCTCTCTCTCTCTCTCTCTCTCTCTCTCTCTCTCTCTCTCTCTCTCTCTCTCTCTCTCTCTCTCTCTCAGGAGAATGTAATTTCATGCTTTAAGCAAATAAGAAGTTTAAAATCAAGCGTCTCATGAAGAAAATTCAGTTAGGCACCAATGCAACATGAGTAAAGAAAACTGCTAAAGAATTCAGCAATGTTGATTGGCGGTTGATTTTGCAGATCTCTGCTCCATGTTGGTTGGTTTCATGTTTTGAGAGGTGGGCGTGTGTTCTCATTCAGGCAATCTGTCTCTGTACACACACAGACACATCCTCACACGTTTTTTAACCTCTTGTCCCATCGGTCTGTGGGACAAGGGGACAATAGCATCAGATCAATCTGGGAGAGCTGTTGACCCCTGCTAATCCCGACACAACAGCTGGATATTGTGTGCGTGTGTGCGTTCGCGCGTGCGTGTGCATGGGCTTGTGCATGGGTGTGTGTGTGTGTGTGTGTGTGTGTGTGTGTGTGTGTGTGTGTGTGTGTGTGTGTGTGTGTGTGTGTGTGTGTGTGTGTGTGTGTGTGTGTGTGTGTGTGTGTGTGTGTGTGTGTGTGTGTGTGTGTGTGTGTGTGTGTGTGTGTGTGTGTGTGTGTGTGTGTGTGTGTGTGTGTGTGTGTGTGTGTGTGTGTGTGTGTGTGTGTGTGTGTGTGTGTGTGTGTGTGTGTGTGTGTTGTGTGTGTGTGTGTGTGCTTGTGTGTGAGAACAAAAAAATGTCCTCTTCCCATACAATAATGATCTCAGTGTAATACAGAGTCCTAACGTTGGTCAGACAGGGAGAGATGGATCTGAACAGGCCTGGTTGTGGCTGGCTGCTACCGCATTGTGGGTTAGCAGTGTGTTTATGAGAGTGAACAGCTGCTCCAGAGATCTGATTAAACTGTTACACGCACGCAGCACACACACATACACACGCAGGCACACACACAGACACATACACACACATACACGCACACACGCGCACATACACGCATACGCACACACACGCACACACACGCACACACACACATACACGCACACACACACATATACACACATATACACACATATACACACACGCACGCACGCACACACACACACACACACACACACACACACACACACACACACACACACACACACACACACACGCACACGCACACGCACACGCACACGCACACGCACACGCACACGCACACGCACATGCACACACTAGAGATCTGACTAAACTGTTAGAGGATCAACATATGGGCTGTATATTTCTCTCAGTCAGACTCTGTCTACTGTTCAAAACCACATTATCTTCTTATATCATTTACCTCAAGATGGAGATTTAAAGTACAATACTTTATTGTAATCCGGACTGTATCGTGGATTTACTGTATTGTGGATTTACTGTAATATGGCTTTTTGGATGTACTTTGTTCTATATGAGAAACGCTCTATATGAGAGGAGGTCTTAGAGTTGTTTTCAGGCTGTTCTGATCTGTGTGTGGATGACAGGATGAGTACAGCCAGGAGGTAGCGAATCCCCTCTGTCTCTCACACATATGAACGCACGAGCTACCTATTGGCCGACATAAAGAGAAACTGTGTGTCTGTCATAAAGGCGTAAGAAACATCATATGGAAGACACTGCCCCACATAACAGTCTGTGTGCTTGTGTGAGTCTCTGTGTGCGTGCTTGTGTGAGTCTCTGTGTGCGTGCTTGTGTGAGTCTCTGTGTGCTTGTGTGAGTCTCTGTGTGCTTGTGTGAGTCTCTGTGTGCTTGTGTGAGTCTCTGCGTGCGTGCTTGTGTGAGTCTCTGCGTGCGTGCTTGTGTGAGTCTCTGTGTGCGTGCTTGTGTGAGTCTCTGTGTGCGTGCTTGTGTGAGTCTCTGTGTGCGTGCTTGTGTGAGTCTCTGTGTGCGTGCTTGTGTGAGTCTCTGTGTGCGTGCTCGTGTGAGTCTCTGTGTGCGTGCTTGTGTGAGTCTCTGTGTGCGTGCTCGTGTGAGTCTCTGTGTGCGTGCTCGTGTGAGTCTCTGTGTGCGTGCTCGTGTGAGTCTCTGTGTGCGTGCTCGTGTGAGTCTCTGTGTGCGTGCTCGTGTGAGTCTCTGTGTGCGTGCTCGTGTGAGTCTCTGTGTGCGTGCTCGTGTGAGTCTCTGTGTGCGTGCTTGTGTGAGTCTCTGTGTGCGTGCTCGTGTGAGTCTCTGTGTGCGTGCTTGTGTGAGTCTCTGTGTGCGTGCTCGTGTGAGTCTCTGTGTGCGTGCTTGTGTGAGTCTCTGTGTGCGTGCTTGTGTGTGTCTCTGTGTGCGTGCTTGTGTGAGTCTCTGTGTGCGTGCTTGTGTGAGTCTCTGTGTGTGTGCTTGTGTGAGTCGCAAACCATAACCAAATCACCCTGTAACCACGTGGAACTCACCCTGTAACCACGTGGAACTCACCCTGTAACCACCTGGAACGCACCCTGTAGCCACATAAAACTCACCATGTAACCACGCCGAATCAACCCTTGTAACCACGTGGAACTCACCCTGTAACCACGTGGAACTCACCCTGTAGCCACGTGGAACTCACCCTGTAGCCACGTGGAACTCATCCTGTAACCACGTGGAACTCACCCTGTAGCCACGTGGAACTCACCCTGTAACCACGTTGAACTCACCCTGTAACTACGTGGAACTCACCCTGTAGCCACGTGGAACTCACCCTGTAGCCACGTGGAACTCACCCTGTAGCCACGTGGAACTCACCCTGTAACCACGTGGAACTCACCCTGTAACCACACCGAATCAACCCTTGTAACCACGTGGAACTCACCCTGTAGCCACGTGGAACTCACCCTGTAACCACGTGGAACTCACCCTGTAACCACACCGAATCAACCCTTGTAGCCACGTGGAACTCACCCTGTAGCCACGTGGAACTCACCCTGTAACCACACCGAATCAACCCTTGTAACCACGTGGAACTCACACTGTACCCACGTGGAACTCACCCTGTAGCCATTTGGAACTCACCCTGTAACTACGTGGAACTCACCCTGTAGCCACGTGGAACTCACCCTGTAGCCACGTGGAACTAACCCTGTAGCCACGTGGAACTCACCCTGTAACCACGTGGAACTCACCCTGTAGCCACGTGGAACTCACCCTGTAACCATTTGGAACTCACCCTGTAACTACGTGGAACTCACCCTGTAGCCACGTGGAACTCACCCTTGTAACCACGTGGAACTCACCCTGTAACCACGTGGAACTCGCCCTGTAGCCACGTGGAACTCACCCTGTAACCACGTGGAACTCACCCTGTAGCCACGTGGAACTCACCCTGTAACCACGTGGAACTCACCCTGTAACCACACCGAATCAACCCTTGTAACCACGTGGAACTCACCCTGTAGCCACGTGGAACTCACCCTGTAACCACGTGGAACTCACCCTGTAACCACACCGAATCAACCCTTGTAGCCACGTGGAACTCACCCTGTAGCCACGTGGAACTCACCCTGTAACCACACCGAATCAACCCTTGTAACCACGTGGAACTCACACTGTACCCACGTGGAACTCACCCTGTAGCCACGTGGAACTCACCCTGTAGCCACGTGGAACTCACCCTGTAACTACGTGGAACTCACCCTGTAGCCACGTGGAACTCACCCTGTAGCCACGTGGAACTAACCCTGTAGCCACGTGGAACTCACCCTGTAACCACGTGGAACTCACCCTGTAGCCACGTGGAACTCACCCTGTAACCATTTGGAACTCACCCTGTAACTACGTGGAACTCACCCTGTAGCCACGTGGAACTCACCCTTGTAACCACGTGGAACTCACCCTGTAACCACGTGGAACTCGTCCTGTAGCCACGTGGAACTCACCCTGTAACCACGTGGAACTCACCCTGTAACCACGTGGAACTCACCCCGTAGCTACGTGGAACTCACCCTGTAACCACGTGGAACTCACCCTGTAACCACGTGGAACTCACCCTGTAACCACGTGGAACTCACCCTGTAGCCACGTGGAACTCACCCTGTAGCCACGTGGAACTCACCCTGTAACCACGTGGAACTCACCCTGTAACCACGTGGAACTCACCCTGTAGCCACGTGGAACTCACCCTGTAGCCACGTGGAACTCACCCTGTAGCCACGTGGAACGCACCCTGTAGCCACGTGGAACTCACCCTTGTAACCACGTGGAACTCACCCTGTAACCACGTGGAACTCGCCCTGTAGCCACGTGGAACTCACCCTGTAACCACGTGGAACTCACCCTGTAACCACGTGGAACTCACCCTGTAACCACGTGGAACTCACCCTGTAGCCACGTGGAACTCACCCTGTAGCCACGTGGAACTCACCCTGTAGCCACGTGGAACTCACCCTGTAGCCACGTGGAACTCACCCTGTAGCCACGTGGAACTCACCCTGTAACCACGTGGAACTCACCCTGTAGCCACGTGGAACTCACCCTGTAACCACGTGGAACTCACCCTGTAACCACGTGGAACTCACCCTGTAACCACGTGGAACTCACCCTGTAACCACGTGGAACTCACCCTGTAGCCACGTGGAACTCACCCTGTAACCACGTGGAACTCACCCTGTAACCACGTGGAACTCACCCTGTAACCACGTGGAACTCACCCTGTAACCACGTGGAATGAATGCGTCAAAAATAGACGTTCATCCGTAACACAAATTTCAAAGGGAAAGTAAGAGATGGTGTTGGCCCTGTGCCTGTTGTGCCTGTGTGTATGGTGGGCACAGTGAAATAACTCCAGTCTCTCCTATCCCCATGACTCTATGGGTATCTGCAGCCCGTTCCTCTCCAGCATATGTTCAATTAGGTTTGAAAGGCAGAGAGGAGCTGTAGTCTCTGTGATTCGCCTCCGCAGGGGGGCCTGTCCAGACCTTCCGCTACCGTGCCTCTCCCGTCTGATCCACGGCCGCACCGCGCACAACACATGGCATTTATGGTTTACCAAAATTGTGGTGTAATTATTGTGTGGTGGGGGGAGACAAGCAGTTCCTGTTCCACTATTCCCCTCGCGCTGCGCTGATCCTGCCTGTGGTTATGGTCTGGTGTCGTACTGCTGGATCTGGTCATGAGAGGACACACACACACACACACACACAGGAGAAAAGACACACAGGCAGGAGAGGCATGGCTGAGAATACAAACACACACATAGCAAACAGAAAGAACACACACACACACGCACACACACACACACACACACACACACACACACACACACACACACACACACACACACACACACACACACACACACACACACACACACACACACACACACACACACACACACACACACACATTGAGACATTGAGAACGTTCATTTCTGAAAGAGGGAGGGAGAGAGAAAGGGGGAAAGGAAAGGGAGGGAGTGAGAAAGAGAGGGAGGACATACTTGATCCTGTCATCCATTTGACTCACCTACCTGTCCTTTATCCCGCGGTGGCATAAGACAATGACGTCCTTAACATATTCCTGCAGCTTTGTCTCTCCATTACATTACAGCATTCTGTAATATAAGGGTGAAATGAGAAGGAAGGAGGGAAGCAGAGAGGGATGGGGGGAATGAGAAGGAAGGAGGGAAGGAGAGAGGGATGGGGGGAATGAGAAGGAAGGAGGGAAGGAGAGAGGGATGGGGGAATGAGAAGGAAGGAGGGAAGGAGAGAGGGAAGGAGAGAGGGATGGAGAGAGGGATGGGGGAATGAGAAGGAAGGAGGGAAGGAGAGAGGGAAGGAGAGAGGGTTGGAGAGAGTGATGGGGGAATGAGAAGGAAGGAGGGAAGCAGAGAGGGATGGGGGAATGAGAAGGAAGGAGGGAAGCAGAGAGGGATGGGGGAATGAGAAGGAAGGAGGGAAGCAGAGAGGGATGGGGGAATGAGAAGGAAGGAGGGAAGCAGAGAGGGATGGGGGAATGAGAAGGAAGGAGGGAAGCAGAGAGGGATGGGGGAATGAGAAGGAAGGAGGGAAGCAGAGAGGGATGGGGGAATGAGAAGGAAGGAGGGAAGCAGAGAGGGATGGGGGAATGAGAAGGAAGGAGGGAAGCAGAGAGGGATGGGGGAATGAGAAGGAAGCAGGGAAGCAGAGAGGGATGGGGGAATGAGAAGGAAGGAGGGAAGCAGAGAGGGATGGGGGAATGAGAAGGAAGGAGGGAAGCAGAGAGGGATGGGGGAATGAGAAGGAAGGAGGGAAGCAGAGAGGGATGGGGGAATGAGAAGGAAGGAGGGAAGCAGAGAGGGATGGGGGAATGAGAAGGAAGGAGGGAAGCAGAGAGGGATGGGGGAATGAGAAAATACTTGTCAGTGTCGCTTTGACATTCAATTTTAATAGTTGCATCTGTGTCCATGTCATCGAATGTTTTATAACCGTTCAGATATTTCATTCTACAGGTAATAGCTTATTCCTTTTGATCCCTGGGTTTGAATGATATTTCCTTCAGCCATTGCTAATGAAACTGTAAGGCCCACCTGGGTTTGTTATCTTCAAACTTAGCCTGCAAAACGTTGTTGTTATCCATCTATCTAACTCTTCATACTGTGGACTCTCTCTCCCATGTCTCTGCACATCTCTTCTGTCAGTCATGTCACTCCTCAGTGTCTTTGTGTGGTTTTTGGCAGAGCAGTCTTCAGCTGAACACACACACACACACACACAATCTTCGGCTTCCACCATCTGTCTCCTACTTCTCTCTCTGTGCTGAAACACTCAGACTCTTCCTCTTGCCAAAGTCACTGAGTTTGTATTTTTTCACTGAGTTCTGGAAACCTTGTGAAGAGGGATGGCGTGCTGCCGACTCAGAGTGCTCCTCTCTCCTCTCTCCTTGGGGAGGGAAGAAGCCAGGCCAGCTGTTATGAGAGTTTAGCAGTGATTCTTCCTCGTGACTCCCTCGTTGTCTCGGTAATCAACAGGACAGGACTCCCTGACTCTGACCTGTCTCTGCTCATATACACAGCTCTGTATCAGACGCAGGTGCTCAAGAGGAGAGGACAGAGTACGTATTTGCGTGTTGGATGGGGGTGTGCGGCGGGAGCGGTGTGTGTGTGTGTGTGTGTGTGCGTGCACTCTCTTCTGTTCCGGTGTGTGTCTGCGTGTGTGTATAGCTGCACGTGTGTGTGTGTGTCTGTGTGTGAGCATTCTACAGTTTCTTCCTTCTTATCTTATTCGTGGCCAGATGATCTCACCTGACCTCACCACACTGAGCTATGATTGTGTCTAGAGGTTAAAGGTCACAGACTGGACCTGATACCCCCTCAGGTGAGGAACAGACAATAGCCCCAGCTGGCCTACATTGATACAGATAGACCAGCCTTCTGCTTCTGTCTGCTCTGTTCACCCTCACTACCCAAGATCAATGTCTGACTACACCTGGACTGCACACTCACATACCTCCCCCACCCCATATCAGATACGGATATCCATATGCTCAATAAACTGATCTCTCTCTCTATCGCTCTCTCCTCTCCTCCTCCCCTCTCCTCCTCCCCTCTCCTTTCCTCTCCTCCTCTCCTCTCCTCCTCCCCTCTCCTTCTCTCCTCCTCTCCTCTCCTCCTCCCCTCTCCTTTCCTCTGCTCCTCCTCTCCTCCTCCCCTCTCCTTTCCTCTGCTCCTCCTCTCCTCCTCCTCTCTCCTTTCCTCTGCTCCTCCTCTCCTCCTTCTCTCCTCCTCTCCTCTCCTCCTCCCCTCTCCTCCTCTCCTCTCCTCCTCCCCTCTCCTTTCCTCTGCTCCTCCTCTCCTCCTCCCCCTCCACCCGTCTCTCAGCAGGTCCAGGGGCAGCTGCCTCCGTTGATGATCCCTGTGTTCCCTCCAGACCAGAGGACTCTGGCTGTAGCTGCTGCCCAGCAAGGCTTCCTGCTGCCCCCCGGATTCAACTACAAACCAGGCTGCAGTAAGTACTAACAGTCTCTTCAAACTGACTATTCTCTGTGGGTCTAGATTGGGACATGTCAGTGGTGTTGTTGCCACGCCATTACAAGTGTATTTTCTACAGAGACAGGGACCCTCTCTCTCACTCTCTGTCTCTCTCAATCTCTCTCTCTCTCTCTCTCTCTGTCTCTCTCTCTCACACTCTCTGTCTCTCTCTCTCTCTCTCTCTCTCTCTCTCTCTCTCTCTCTCTCTCTCTCTCTCTCTCTGTCTCTCTCTCTCAATCTCTCTCTCTCTCTCTCTCTCTCTCTCTCTCTCTCTCTCTCTCTCTCTCTCTCTCTCTCTCTCTCTCTCTCTCTCTCTCTCTCTCTCTCTCTCTCTCTCTCTCTCTCTCTCTCTCTCTCTCTCTCTCTCTCTCTCTCTGTCTCTCTCTCTCTCTCTCTCTCTCTCTCTCTCTCTCTCTCTCTCTCTCTCTCTCTCTCTGTCTATTGGCTCATTCCTTCACTTGGCTCATCCTTTTGTCTCCATTTAAAATTTTCCAGATTATTATTTTTTGAAAGCAACACAAAAAAGCCTCATCCTGTGGGACTTGTTGTTGGCCGCGGCAGTCCGGCTGTGAGGCAATGTGTTGTTTACCGCGAGAAGCAACACGTGTGTGCCAGGAACGGGCATTCCGAATACCGTAGGAACATGCCAGGGGGTAGCGCGACCTGCCCCAGGTTCCCTCACATTAACACGGGCCCCCGCCAGAACATGCGTCCAACGCGCCTCACACACGCCTGTCCAACAATTCTCGCGCTCGCCTCCCCCTACAGACAGACAGACTGGTCTCTCTAAGGTCCAGCTCATCCCCCAGAAACTAACAGCTTCCTAAACAAGTCTCCTTCCAGTTTCAATTAATGCCATTATGTGCCAATCCTCGCCCACCACCCACCGCCCACCGCCCACTTAAAGAGCCCCGCTGTCTGGGAGGAATATTGCTGTCTTTTCTCTGCCTGAGCCAAGGAGAATGGTGTTGCCCTGAATGACAGATAGGGCTGCTGTCCTTCTGAAGCATCAGCACTTGTTGACTTATATATGGGTTATAGTACATACTGTACACCAGTGGTTCTCAATCCTGGTCCTGGGGAACCAACGGGGAACGCATTTTTGTTTTGGCCCTAGCACTACGCAGCTGATTCAAACCATCAACTCATCATCAGGCTTTGATGATTTGAATCAGGTGTGTAGTGCTAGGGCAAAAGGAAAAATGTGCACCCCGTTGGGAGAGTGCACAGACAAAGAGCGATTGCAGAAAGAGGGTGCAGACGGATGGAACAGAGACAGAGAGAGAGGAAAAGAAAGAGAGAGAACAGAAAGAACGCTGCGAGGATCACGTCGCCCTCTCTGGCTTAATTACGTCCAGGGCGTCTTTATCGTCCCAAGAATCAGGATTGAGAATCACTGCTGTACACAGTAAACACCACACACTGTAGACAGAACACACACACACACACACAAATACAAAATTTGCCCAGTGAGGCATCCACTCTTGTCCCTATCCATCCATCCCTCCCTCTCTCTCTCTCCCTCTCTCTCTCTCTCTCTGTCTCTCTCTCTCCATCCCTCCATCCCTCTCAGTGAGAACTCTCTGTCCTACCCAGTAGTCTAGGGAGATGCATCTCTCTCTCTCCCTCTCAGTGAGAACTCTGTCCCACCCAGTAGTCTAGGGAGATGCATCTCTCTCTCTCCCTCTCAGTGAGAACTCTGTCCCACCCAGTAGTCTAGGGAGATGCATCTCTCTCTCTCTCTCTCTCTCTCTCTCTCTCTCTCTCTCTCTCTCTCTCTCTCTCTCTCTCTCTCTCTCTCTCTCTCAGTGAGAACTCTCTGTCACACCCAGTAGTCTAGGGAGATGCATCTCTCTCTCCATCCCTCTCAGTGAGAACTCTCTGTCACACCCAGTAGTCTAGGGAGATGCATCTCTCTCTCTCTCTCTCTCTCTCTCTCTCTCTCTCTCTCTCTCTCTCTCTCTCTCTCTCTCTCTCTCTCTCTCTCCCTCTCAGTGAGAACTCTCTGTCCCACCCAGTAGTCTAGGGAGATGCATCTCTCTCTCTCCATCCCTCTCAGTGAGAACTCTCTGTCCCACCCAGTAGTCTAGGGAGATGCATCTCTCTCTCTCCCTCTCAGTGAGAACTCTGTCCCACCCAGTAGTCTAGGGAGATGCATCTCTCTCTCTCTCTCTCTCTCTCTCTCTCTCTCTCTCTCTCTCAGTGAGAACTCTGTCACACCCCAGTAGTCTAGGGAGATGCATCTCTCTCTCATCTCTCTCTCAGTGAGAACTCTCTCTCTCTCTCTCTCTCTCTCTCTCTCTCTCTCTCTCTCTCTCTCTCTCTCTCTCTCTCTCTCTCTCTCTCTCTCTCTCTCTCTCTCTCTCCCTCTCTCTCTCTCTCTCTCTCTCTCAGTGAGAACTCTCTGTCCCACCCAGTAGTCTAGGGAGATGCATCTCTCTCTCTCCATCCCTCTCAGTGAGAACTCTCTGTCCCACCCAGTAGTCTAGGGAGATGCATCTCTCTCTCTCTCTCTCCCTCTCAGTGAGAACTCTCTGTCACACCCAGTAGTCTAGGGAGATGCATCTCTCTCTCCAACCCGCTCAGTGAGAACTCTCTGTCACACCCAGTAGTCTAGGGAGATGCATCTCTCTCTCTCTCTTCCTCTCAGTGAGAACTCTCTGTCCCACCCAGTAGTCTAGGGAGATGCATCTCTCTCTCTCTCCCTCTCAGTGAGAACTCTCTGTCCCACCCAGTAGTCTAGGGAGATGCATCTCTCTCTCTCTCTCTCTCTCCCTCTCAGTGAGAACTCTCTGTCCCACCCAGTAGTCTAGGGAGATGCATCTCTCTCTCTCTCCCTCTCAGTGAGAACTCTCTGTCCCACCCAGTAGTCTAGGGAGATGCATCTCTCTCTCTCTCTCTCCCTCTCAGTGAGAACTCTCTGTCCCACCCAGTAGTCTAGGGAGATGCATCTCTCTCTCTCTCTCTCCCTCTCAGTGAGAACTCTCTGTCCCACCCAGTAGTCTAGGGAGATACATCTCTCTCTCTCTCCCTCTCAGTGAGAACTCTCTGTCCCACCCAGTAGTCTAGGGAGATGCATCTCTCTCTCTCTCTCTCCCTCTCAGTGAGAACTCTCTGTCCCACCCAGTAGTCTAGGGAGATGCATCTCTCTGGCCAAGAGCAACATGTTTGCTTTCTTTATTTCTCTCTTTTGTTACAGCCGTGTCCCCATGAGGGGCATGAATATCTGCCTCTCCGTTGTTTGTTTAAGGAGCAGGAGGCAAAACGGATGTGTCCCAAATGGCACCCTATTCCCTGAATAGCGCACTACTTTTGACCAGCGCCGCATCAGTAGTGCACAATGTAGGGAATGCTGGGATGCTGCCTGTCTCCCAGAATACACATCCACTGAAATAAGGATCCCTCCAAAAAATGCTACTTGAACCCTGGCATTTTTTATGTCCCGGAGTTGTATGGGAAAAATGTTGAATGCTGAAGTCTGGATTACTGCTTATTGAGACGAGGTCCTGGGTCAGGACTGATTGTTACAAGGCTGGGCACACACACACACACACACACACACACACACACACACACACACACACACACACACACACACACACACACACACACACACACACACACACACACACACACACACACACACACACACACACACACACACACACACACACACACACACACACACACACAAACTAGTGCCATGGCCTAAGCCGAGAGACCCAGTGTATTGTCCTGATATAGCATTGTGACGAAGTCACTCTGGGACCCAGTCAGATATGCAGGGTCATACCCTGAGAACAGTGTGATGTATTAGCGTCACTGTTGATATCTGACTGTCTATGCCTAGTGGCAGTAATATTCCACCGCCATGGCATTCATTTTAATAGATACACCCTTTAATGAAATAAATACATCCATTTATCATAACACGAGTATCTTTCACTCGCTGATGTTCTGTTTTGCACAAATAACACACTATAATACAACTGTTTAGGAGGAATAAGAACACCGGTGGCTTGTTGAACCCGGTCAACCTTTGGTCCTCATGTCCTCCCTCTATCCTTCCTTCCTCCTATCTTTCCCTCCATCCCTCCTCCCTCTGTCTTCTCCCTCTATCCTTCCTTCCTCCTATCTTTCCCTCCATCCCTCCTCCCTCTGTCTTCTCCCTCTATCCTTCCTTCCTCCTATCTTTCCCTCCATCCCTCCTCCCCTCTGTCTTCTCCCTCCATATCTCCTCCCCTCTGTCTTCTCCCTCCATCCCTCCTCCCTCTGTCTTCTCCCTCTATCCTTCCTTCCTCCTATCTTTCCCTCCATCCCTCCTCCCCTCTGTCTTCTCCCTCTATCCTTCCTTCCTCCTATCTTTCCCTCCATCCCTCCTCCCTCTGTCTTCTCCCTCTATCCTTCCTTCCTCCTATCTTTCCCTCCATCCCTCCTCCCCTCTGTCTTCTCCCTCTATCCTTCCTTCCTCCTATCTTTCCCTCCATCCCTCCTCCCCTCTGTCTTCTCCCTCCATATCTCCTCCCCTCTGTCTTCTCCCTCTATCCTTCCTTCCTCCTATCTTTCCCTCCATCCCTCCTCCCCTCTGTCTTCTCCCTCCATATCTCCTCCCCTCTGTCTTCTCCCTCTATCCTTCCTTCCTCCTATCTTTCCCTCCATCCCTCCTCCCTCTGTCTTCTCCCTCTATCCTTCCTTCCTCCTATCTTTCCCTCCATCCCTCCTCCCCTCTGTCTTCTCCCTCTATCCTTCCTTCCTCCTATCTTTCCCTCCATCCCTCCTCCCCTCTGTCTTCTCCCTCTATCCTTCCTTCCTCCTATCTTTCCCTCCATCCCTCCTCCCCTCTGTCTTCTCCCTCCATATCTCCTCCCCTCTGTCTTCTCCCTCCATCCCTCCTCGCTCTGTCTTCTCCCTCCATATCTCCTACCCGTGTCTTCTCCCTCCATCCCTCCTCCCCTCTGTCTTCTCCCTCCATCCCTCCTCCCCTCTGTCTTCTCCCTCCATCCCTCCTCGCTCTGTCTTCTCCCTCCATATCTCCTCCCCGTGTCTTCTCCCTCCATCCCTCCTCCCCTCTGTCTTCTCCCTCCATCCCTCCTCCCCTCTGTCTTCTCCCTCCGTCCCTCCTCCCTCTGTCTTCTCCCTCCATCCCTCCTCCCCCGTCTTCTCCCTCCGTCCCTCCTCCCTCTGTCTTCTCCCTCCGTCCCTCCTCCCTCTGTCTTCTCCCTCCATCCCTCCTCCCCCCGTCTTCTCCCTCCGCCCTCTGTCTTCTCCCTCCATCCCTCCTCCCCTCTGTCTTCTCCCTCCGTCCCTCCTCCCTCTGTCTTCTCTCTCCATATCTCCTCCTCTCTGTCTTCTCCCTCCGTCCCTCCTCCCTCTGTCTTCTCCCTCCATATCTCCTCCTCTCTGTCTTCTCCCTCCATCCCTCCTCTGCTCTGTCTTCTCCCTCCATCCCTCCTCCCCTCCTCCCCTCTGTCTTCTCCCTCCGTCCCTCCTCCCCTCTGTCTCCTCCCTCCGTCCCTCCTCCCTCTGTCTTCTCCCTCCATATCTCCTCCCCTCTGTCTTCTCCCTCCATCCCTCCTCCCCTCTGCCTTCTCCCTCCGTCCCTCCTCCCTCTGTCTTCTCCCTCCATATCGCCTCCCCATGTCTTCTCCCTCCATCACTCCTCCCTCTGTCTTCTCCCTCCATCCCTCCTCCCCTCTGTCTTCTCCCTCCATCCCTCCTCCCCATGTCTTCTCCCTCCATCCCTCCTCCCCATGTATTCTCCGTCCATCCCTCCTCCCCATGTCTTCTCCCTCCGTCCCTCCTCCCCTCTGTCTTCTCCCTCCATCCCTCCTCCCCATGTCTTCTCCCTCCATCCCTCCTCCCCTCTGTCTTCTCCCTCCATCCCTCCTCCCCATGTCTTCTCCCTCCATCCCTCCTCCCCTCTGTCTTCTCCCTCCATCCCTCCTCCCCATGTCTTCTCCCTCCATCCCTCCTCCCCATGTCTTCTCCCTCCATCCCTCCTCCCCATGTCTTCTCCGTCCATCCCTCCTCCCCATGTCTTCTCCCTCCGTCCATCCTCCCTCAGTCTTCTCCCTCCATCCCTTCTCCCCATGTCTTCTCCCTCCATCCCTCCTCCCCGTGTCTTCTCCCTTCACCCCTCCTCCCCCATCTTCTCCCTCCATCCCTCCTCCCTCTGTCTTCTCCCTCAATCCATCCAGTTGTACAACTGCCTAGGTATCTCCCTTTCCCTTTCCTTTCCTCCCCATCTCCTCTCTCCATCCCTCCTCCCCCTATCTTCTCCCTCCATCCCTCCTTTCTGCCCCCAGCCCTGACCTTTCCCTCCCATAGTAATTACACAGGCCTAGCTATCTTGCAGATGGGTGCTAATAACCTGCTCCATTCTTTTTTATTTCCTATTCTCTCCATCCCTGATTCATCAGCCTTCACTTACTGCCGACATGGCCTACTAAGAGAGAGAGGGGGGCAGAGAGGCAGGAAGACAGACAGACAGACAGAGAGACAGACAGAGAGCGAGAGAGAGAGAGAGAGAGAGAGAGAGAGAGAGAGAGAGAGAGAGAGAGAGAGAGAGAGAGAGAGAGAGAGAGAGAGAGAGAGAGAGAGAGAGAGAGAGAGAGAGAGAGAGAAAACAAGCACAGAGAGAGAGAGAGAGAGAGAGAGAGAGAGAGAGAGGGGCAGAGAGGCAGGAAGATAGACAGAGAGTGAGAGAGCGAGAGAGAGAGAGAGAGAGAGAGAGAGAGAGAGAGAGAGAGAGAGAGAGAGAGAGAGAGAGAGAGAGAGAGAGAGAGAGAGAGAGAGAGAGAGAGAGAAAAGCACAGAGAGAGAGAGAGAGGAGAGAGAGGGAAAACAAGCAGAGAGGCAGGAAGATAGACAGAGAGGAGGAAGATAGACAGAGAGAGAGAGAGAGAGAGAGAGAGAGAGAGAGAGAGAGAGAGAGAGAGAGAGAGAGAGAGAGAGAGAGAGAGAGAGAGAGAGAGAGAGAGAGAGAGAGAGAGAGAGAGAGAGAGAGAGAGAGAAAACAAGCACAGAGAGAGAGAGAGGGGAAGAGAGGCAGGAAGATAGACAGAGAGTGAGAGAGCGAGAGAGAGAGAGAGAGAGAGAGAGAGAGAGAGAGAGAGAGAGAGAGAGAGAGAGAGAGAGAGAGAGAGAGAGAAAACAAGCACAGAGAGAGAGTGCACAGACAAAGAGCGATTGCAGAAAGTGGGTGCAGACGGATGGAACAGAGACAGAGAGAGAGGAAAAGAAAGAGAGAGAACAGAAAGAACGCTGCAGCGGTGACGTCGCCCTCTCTGGCTTAATTACGTCCAGGGCGTCTTTATCTTTGAACACCTTCAGAGTCTTTGTCAGGAGGTATTAGAGAGAGGCCACACAATCAGCCTTTCATTAGGACGCACCAGACACAGGACAAAGGAGGGCTTTAGAACGGACCGGAGGGAGGGAGGGAGGGAGGTAGGGAGGGGAGGCAGATGGAGGGATAGAATGGAGAACAAGGGGAAAGAAGAGTAAAGGGTCTATCTGGGCTGCAGGTAGAGGGGGAGAGAGAGAGATGGGATGGGGGAACATTTGGCCTAAATAGAGAACAGGGAGGAAGTGAAAGGAGAGAGGTCTCACACGGGACTGTCAAAGCTGTCTCGGTGTAGAAAGAGAAAAGGAGGTAGAGTG
>NC_060197.1:12156019-12161019 GCF_021184085.1 Oncorhynchus gorbuscha | reverse complement strand
TGTGTGTGTGTGTGTGTGTGTGTGTGTGTGTGTGTGTGTGTGTGTGTGTGTGTGTGTGTGTGTGTGTGTGTGTGTGTGTGTGTGTGTGTGTGTGTGTGTGTGTGTGTGTGTGTGTGTGTGTGTGTGTGTGTGTGTGTGTGTGTGTGTGTGTGAGTTATATCTTGTCCCTTCATGTCCTCAGTGATTTTATCTCAGTGAGATCTTGGCTCCATATGTTCCGTTGTGTTCAGATTGAGAAAATGTCCCCGATTGAAGGGCTTTGTCGCAAGTCAATTGGATTTAAACAGAGCAGCAACAGCAACATAAAAACGACGTCTGACAACATCAGTTGCTGGTGCTGTTCTGGCTAGCAGCCTTCTTTAAATCCCATCAGAAAGAAGAAGAAAAAACAGATTAAGTCTGTTACAAAGAAATGATTTAGTGAGGCTAACCCAAACACAAATGTCTGAATGTGGTATATTTCCTCTGGGAGTGTGTGTTGTGGTGTTTTACAAGGTGGTGTGTGTGTGTGTGTGTGTGTGTGTGTGTGTGTGTGTGTGTGTGTGTGTGTGTGTGTGTGTGTGTGTGTGTGTGTGTGTGTGTGTGTGTGTGTGTGTGTGTGTGTGTGTGTGTGTGTGTGTGTGTGTGTGTGTGTGTGTGTGTGTGTGTGTGTGTGTGTGTGTGTGTGTGTGTGTGTGTGTGTGTTTTACAAGCGGTTGACTGCTGAGCTCTGAGACCAACATAACAATTACCTGCCCCAGTGTCACAACCACTAGAGATGAGGGAACAACAACGTGGCCGCCAAACAATACACTGGGGCTGGTGGAGGGGAGACACACACACACAACCACACACTGAAACACACAAGGTCCTATATAGGCACACACCGCCACAAAGACACACTGCGGCATACGCGCTGTCACATATACTCATTTTGATCATGTTCAAGTCACACACACACACCTGCGCTGGCCACTTATTGGCAGCTGTGAGGAGAGTAGGCAGTAGAGATCTATGTGGAACTCATTTAGTCCAGGTCATGACCCCGAAACCTCCCTGGTCTCCCCTGGTCTCTATAGTCTGACAGAGATAAGACTGGGACAAAGACTCACTGTGACAGTTACATCCATACAATAACTACTCTGTAGTCTCATTCTAACGCACACTATATGGCAGGGGAGTAAGTATGGGGGAGAGAGAGAGGGAGGGAGAGAGAGGGAGAGAGAAAGAGCGAGAGAGAGGGGTATTATATTAGTAGGGCGATGGAGGGATTTGAAATGAAGAAATCAAGGTATGAGACAGGTACTTAGAGGGAATGAAGGGACGAGGGAAAAGATAGGAGAGGAGTACGTGAACAGCAGTGCCAGAGAGATATGAAGTGGGGAGGAATGAAGGGATGAGGAAGAGGAGGAGGAGAGGAATGAGTGAACAGCAGTGCCAGAGAGATATGAAGTGGGGATGAATGAAGGGATGAGGAAGAGGAGGAGGAGAGGAATGAGTGAACAGCAGTGCCAGAGAGATATGAAGTGGGGAGGAATGAAGGGATGAGGAAGAGGAGGAGGAGAGGAATGAGTGAACAGCAGTGCCAGAGAGATATGAAGTGGGGAGGAATGAAGGGATGAGAAAGAGGAGGAGGAGAGGAATGAGTGAACAGCAGTGCCAGAGAGATATGAAGTGGGGAGGAATGAAGGGATGAGGAAGAGGAGGAGGAGAGGAATGAGTGAACAGCAGTGCCAGAGAGATATGAAGTGGGGAGGAATGAAGGGATGAGGAATGAGTGAACAGCAGTGCCAGAGAGATATGAAGTGGGGAGGAATGAAGGGATGAGGAAGAGGAGGAGGAGAGGAATGAGTGAACAACAGTGCCAGAGAGATATGAAGTGGGGAGGAATGAAGGGATGAGGAAGAGGAGGAGGAGAGGAATGAGTGAACAGCAGTGCCAGAGAGATATGAAGTGGGGAGGAATGAAGGGATGAGGAAGAGGAGGAGGAGAGGAATGAGTGAACAGCAGTGCCAGAGAGATATGAAGTGGGGATGAATGAAGGGATGAGGAAGAGGAGGAGGAGAGGAATGAGTGAACAGCAGTGCCAGAGAGATATGAAGTGGGGAGGAATGAAGGGATGAGAAAGAGGAGGAGGAGAGGAATGAGTGAACAGCAGTGCCAGAGAGATATGAAGTGGGGAGGAATGAAGGGATGAGGAAGAGGAGGAGGGGAATGAGTGAACAGCAGTGCTAGAGAGATATGAAGTGGGGAGGAATGAAGGGATGAGGAAGAGGAGGAGGAGAGGAATGAGTGAACAGCAGTGCCAGAGAGATATGAAGTGGGGAGGAATGAAGGGATGAGGAAGAGGAGGAGGAGAGGAATGAGTGAACAGCAGTGCCAGAGAGATATGAAGTGGGGAGGAATGAAGGGATGAGGAAGAGGAGGAGGAGAGGAATGAGTGAACAGCAGTGCCAGAGAGATATGAAGTGGGGAGGAATGAAGGGATGAGGAATGAGTGAACAGCAGTGCCAGAGAGATATGAAGTGGGGAGGAATGAAGGGATGAGGAAGAGGAGGAGGAGAGGAATGAGTGAACAACAGTGCCAGAGAGATATGAAGTGGGGAGGAATGAAGGGATGAGGAAGAGGAGGAGGAGAGGAATGAGTGACCAGCAGTGCCAGAGAGATATGAAGTGGGGAGGAATGAAGGGATGAGGAAGAGGAGGAGGAGAGGAATGAGTGAACAGCAGTGCCAGAGAGATATGAAGTGGGGAGGAATGAAGGGATGAGGAAGAGGAGGAGGAGAGGAATGAGTGAACAGCAGTGCCAGAGAGATATGAAGTGGGGATGAATGAAGGGATGAGGAAGAGGAGGAGGAGAGGAATGAGTGAACAGCAGTGCCAGAGAGATATGAAGTGGGGAGGAATGAAGGGATGAGGAAGAGGAGGAGGAGAGGAATGAGTGAACAGCAGTGCCAGAGAGATATGAAGTGGGGAGGAATGAAGGGATGAGGAAGAGGAGGAGGAGAGGAATGAGTGAACAGCAGTGCCAGAGAGATATGAAGTGGGGAGGAATGAAGGGATGAGGAATGAGTGAACAGCAGTGCCAGAGAGATATGAAGTGGGGAGGAATGAAGGGATGAGGAAGAGGAGGAGGAGAGGAATGAGTGAACAACAGTGCCAGAGAGATATGAAGTGGGGAGGAATGAAGGGATGAGGAAGAGGAGGAGGAGAGGAATGAGTGACCAGCAGTGCCAGAGAGATATGAAGTGGGGAGGAATGAAGGGATGAGGAAGAGGAGGAGGAGAGGAATGAGTGAACAGCAGTGCCAGAGAGATATGAAGTGGGGAGGAATGAAGGGATGAGGAAGAGGAGGAGGAGAGGAATGAGTGAACAGCAGTGCCAGAGAGATATGAAGTGGGGATGAATGAAGGGATGAGGAAGAGGAGGAGGAGAGGAATGAGTGAACAGCAGTGCCAGAGAGATATGAAGAGGGGAGGAATGAAGGGATGAGGAAGAGGAGGAGGAGAGGAATGAGTGAACAGCAGTGCTAGAGAGATATGAAGTGGGGAGGAATGAAGGGATGAGGAAGAGGAGGAGGAGAGGAATGAGTGAACAGCAGTGCCAGAGAGATATGAAGTGGGGAGGAATGAAGGGATGAGGAAGAGGAGGAGGGGAATGAGTGAACAGCAGTGCCAGAGAGATATGAAGTGGGGAGGAATGAAGGGATGAGAAAGAGGAGGAGGAGAGGAATGAGTGAACAGCAGTGCCAGAGAGATATGAAGTGGGGAGGAATGAAGGGATGAGAAAGAGGAGGAGGAGAGGAATGAGTGAACAGCAGTGCCAGAGAGATATGAAGTGGGGATGAATGAAGGGATGAGGAAGAGGAGGAGGAGAGGAATGAGTGAACAGCAGTGCCAGAGAGATATGAAGTGGGGATGAATGAAGGGATGAGGAAGAGGAGGAGGAGAGGAATGAGTGAACAGCAGTGCCAGAGAGATATGAAGTGGGGAGGAATGAAGGGATGAGGAAGAGGAGGAGGAGAGGAATGAGTGAACAGCAGTGCCAGAGAGATATGAAGTGGGGAGGAATGAAGGGATGAGGAATGAGTGAACAGCAGTGCCAGAGAGATATGAAGTGGGGAGGAATGAAGGGATGAGGAAGAGGAGGAGGAGAGGAATGAGTGAACAGCAGTGCCAGAGAGATATGAAGTGGGGAGGAATGAAGGGATGAGGAAGAGGAGGAGGAGAGGAATGAGTGAACAGCAGTGCCAGAGAGATATGAAGTGGGGAGGAATGAAGGGATGAGGAAGAGGAGGAGGAGAGGAATGTGTGAACAGCAGTGCCAGAGAGATATGAAGTGGGGAGGAATGAAGGGATGAGGAAGAGGAGGAGGGGAATGAGTGAACAGCAGTGCCAGAGAGATATGAAGTGGGGAGGAATGAAGGGATGAGGAAGAGGAGGAGGAGAGGAATGAGTGAACAGCAGTGCTAGAGAGATATGAAGTGGGGAGGAATGAAGGGATGAGGAAGAGGAGGAGGGGAATGAGTGAACAGCAGTGCCAGAGAGATATGAAGTGGGGAGTAATGAAGGGATGAGGAAGAGGAGGAAGAGAGGAATGAGTGAACAGCAGTGCCAGAGAGATATGAAGTGGGGAGGAATGAAGGGATGAGGAAGAGGAGGAGGAGAGGAATGAGTGAACAGCAGTGCCAGAGAGATATGAAGTGGGGAGGAATGAAGGGATGAGGAAGAGGAGGAGGAGAGGAATGAGTGAACAGCAGTGCCAGAGAGATATGAAGTGGGGAGGAATGAAGGGATGAGGAAGAGGAGGAGGGGAATGAGTGAACAGCAGTGCCAGAGAGATATGAAGTGGGGAGTAATGAAGGGATGAGGAAGAGGAGGAAGAGAGGAATGAGTGAACAGCAGTGCCAGAGAGATATGAAGTGGGGAGGAATGAAGGGATGAGGAAGAGGAGGAGGAGAGGAATGAGTGAACAGCAGTGCCAGAGAGATATGAAGTGGGGAGGAATGAAGGGATGAGGAA
>NC_060197.1:12136019-12151019 GCF_021184085.1 Oncorhynchus gorbuscha | reverse complement strand
TTGCTGGAGACAACTTCTCTGGCCCGCTCTCAGCTCTGTAGTGGAGGTATGAGCAAGGCAGTCAGCCGTGTGGCTGTTGGCATGTGTGAGTGTGTGAACCACCACTCCCTGACCATAGGGCTATGGTTGTCTGTGGGTGGTCTGTGTCCATCCAAGCAGAGTCTTACCTCCATGAATATCTGTGTTGAAGATGCAGTGAAAGCCCCTCAGCAGACCCGCAGGGGCCCCTCAGCAGACCCCCAGGGCCCCACAGTGGAGCGGTCCTTCCTTTCCTCTTTCTCTCTTTTTCGCTCTCCTTCCCCCCCTACTCCCTGATGAGTTGTAATCTCAGACAGAGAGAGGCAGCATGGCCATGGTATTGATTAAGATCCTTGGTTGACCCCAGCTCTCGTGACCCCGCGATAGTGTCTATCGATTCCCCGCTGACACTGTCCTCCCTCCCGGCACACACACTGACACACACGTACACACACACACACACACTAACACACTGCCCCCTAACCTTGCCCCCCCCCCTGACCCGCTCACCTGCCCCCCTGTCTATCGCAGGCAGGCGTCCCTGGGTCTGACTCTGACACACGCCTCTCATTACCATATATATGGAGTGGCCAGGGAGGGGAGGCGACTATGGTCCTAGCAGGGGGGAAGGGCAGCCGTAATGGCCCGACAGACAGCAGGACAGGGGAGTGGACACGCACTGCCCCCACCAGGTCACCATGGAAATGGCTAGACCACTCACTGGTTTCACTTCCACTCAGTGCTGTGGCCACCACAGTCTGTCACAGACCCACTGTCAGGGTTCCCTTTTCTCCTATTTTCATCCCTGCTTTCTCTCACTCTATCAGCCTTTAGTTATGACTGGTGACGCCCCATCAGTCTCTCTCAATCTCAGCTGTTGATTTTTATCCCTCGTTCTCTCACTCTCTCTCTTTCTCTCTCTCTCTCTGTCTCTCTCTCGCTCTCAATTCAATTCAATTCAAACGGGCATTATTGGCATGCGAAACATATGTTAACATCGCCAAGACAAGTGAAGTCTCTCTCTCTCTTTGTCTCGCTCGCTCTCTCTCTCTCAATTCAATTCAATTCAATTCAATTCAAGGGCTTTATTGGCATGGGAAACATGTGTTAACATTGCCAAAGCAAGTGAGGTAGACAACATACAAAGTGAATATATAAAGTGAAAAACAACAAAAATTAACAGTAAACATTACACATACAACAGTTTCAAAACAGTAAAGACATTACAAATGTCATATTATATATATATATATATATATATATATATATATATATATATATATACACAATGTACAAATAGTTAAAGGACACAAGATAGAATAAATAAGCATAAATATGGGTTGTATTTACAATGGTGTTTGTCCTTCACTGGTTGCCCTTTTCTCGTGGCAACAGGTCACAAATCTTGCTGCTGTGATGGCACACTGTGGAATTTCACCCAGTAGATATGGGAGTTTTTCAAAATCTCTCTCTCTCTCTTCCTGTGATGGGAGGAGGAGGAGGTAGAATGGTGGCCTTCATGTATATTTTAGAGGTGCTCTCTTGTCTCTGTCAGGTCTCTGTTCATTTAGAGGCTCTTGCGGAAGTATAGAGGCTGGCTGGCTGGCTGCCTGGTCTGCTGTAGACAGATGTTTGGACTGAGGCACACCGCTTAAGTGCTTTACCCTGGGGAGAGGAGGTACAGGGACACACGGCTACTCAGGTGTGGCCTGCCGGGAACAACATAGACTCTCACTTGCATGCACGCGCACACGCTCACACACCCACACACACACTGCCACTGACTTAAAGTGAGTTCCCCGGAAGCCTTAGTTGGCTTTAGAATTTAGAATGAATGACTGTCCATGTGACAGAAACCATGACCACAACTGCTGTTATCTTACTGTCCGCTACACTGTGTCTGCCTCTGGCTCTCACTGGAACCACCTCTAAACACTCAGCAGGTTAGAAATAGAGAGACAGGAGCTTTCTCCTGTAAGTCCAACTGTATGAGCCCCTCTCCTTTCCTCACCTCTCCTCACCCCTCCTCACCTCTCCTCTCCTGTCCACACCTCACCTCACTCGTCCTTACCTTTCCTTTCCTCTCCTGACCTGTCCTCTCCTGTCCTCACCTCACCTGTCCTCTCCTCTCCTCTCCTGTCCTCACCTCTCCTCACCTCTCCTCACCTCTCCTCTCCTCTCCTCTCCTCACCTCACTCTTCCTTACCTTTCCTCTCCTGTCCTGTCCTCTCCTGTCCTCAACTCTCCTGTCCTCACCTCTCCTGTCCTCACCTGTCCTCACCTCTCATGTCCTCACCTCTCCTCACCTCTCCTCCTCTCCTCTCTCCTCTCCTCTCCTCTCCTCTCCTCTCCTCTCCTCTCCTCTCCTCTCCTCTCCTCTCCTCTCCTCTCCTCTCCTCTCCTCTCCTCTCCTGTCCTCACCTGTCCTCGCCTGTCCTCACCTGTCCTCTCCTCTCCTTGCCTCTCCTTGCCTCTCCTTTCTTCTCTCACTGCCTCCCCACCAAGTGTATTTAACAGTGTGTACTGTCGCTGAACCCTGCAGGGCACAGTCAAGGCTAGAGAGGTATAAATCTGTTCTTTGTGTGACCACAGAGACCCTGGCTTGGTGTGAGCTGAATCAGACCTCAGCTCACCAGCCATAGAGCAGACAGGCCTGTGATAGATGAAAGGCCACGGCACTTCACACACACACACACACACACACACACACACACACACACACACACACACACACACACACACACACACACACACACACACACACACACACACACACACACACACACACACACACACACACACACCCTGGTGAGGATAGATGACAGCACACACACTTGTACTGGTAATTGAACCGCCAGCGACCTGATAAGATACAGAGGGATGATGTCACTTTCACGTGTCAGCACTTCACTGGGGTGAAATACAGGAGAAGTACTGCCATACATCTCCCTTTCCCTGTAACTATCACTCCTTTACTACTCTCTCTCTCTCTCTCTCTCTCTCTCTCTCTCTCTCTCTCTCTCTCTCTCTCTCTCTCTCTCTCTCTCTCTCTCTCTCTCTCTCTCTCTCTCTCTCTCTCTCACTCTCTCACTCTCTCTTTCTCTCTCTCTCTGCCTCACACAGGCTCTCTGGTTTAAAGCTCCTTTAACAATGCCTAGCGCAGGCACACACACGACGAGGCCCAAGCCTTCTCAGAGCCTGAGTCTCAACTAATTCCCCCAACACACTGGTATTATCCATGTTGGCAACTTCCCACTTAAGGATTTGTCTCTTTACTAAAAGACCCCAATCCAGAGCACAGGGAAGGGAGGAGAGGAGAGACAGAGGCATTATCTGTAATAAATATTCACGACTCTCTTCTTCTCTCATTCAGAGGTGAGTAAAGCCCACTGTACAATAATATGGGTCACGATTCAATAGTGAGAGCAAGTCTTACCAATGTTGACTCTATTGTCTCCTAGCCTAGTGAAGACATCTTTGGGGGTCTCCCTGCTTTCACACAGATATCTCTAATGAGGGGAATCCTGTTACAGAGAGAGAGAGAGACAAAGAAAGAGAGACAGAGCGAGAGAGAGAGAGAGAGAGAGAGAGAGAGAGAGAGAGAGAGAGCTCTTAATTGAGTTGCGGAATGCTCGTAAACACTGTTAGCAGTGATAGTCACTGTTAGCAGTCATATCACACAGCACCTCTCTGCTGGTTTGCCTGTGAAGCTAAGCAGGTTTGGGCCTGGTTGATCCCTGGATGAATAATATCCTGGATCAGTGGTAGGCCACTAGATTCAGCCGCAGACTATTTTTGAGGGGATGGTGGTGAGGCCGGAACATCATTCGAATCATTTGTACACTGCAAATGACCAGAAAGAGAAAGAGATTGTATTTGAAAATAATAACAATCATTTCATAACTTGATTACATTGAGACACAATCACACACTGTGTGCCTTTGTGGGAATACTTGGGAACAGACTTCCTAAATTGGTGGTCCACTTGTTACCGACCCCTGTTCTAGATGTATTCCTAGCTAACCATGAGTACTTTACCCCCTGTTGTGTGTGAGTGTTAATTGTTGTTGTTTTAATCAGACAAAGGGGCTGTGTACATCAAGCCATCTCTCCGGGATCGAATTCTATCCTTCCTCTCACGTGACCAGACCGCTTCCTCTGATTGGATTATGTCATCAGCGGGGGGGGGGGGGGGGGTCTGCCACGGTGACTAACGTGATAACCCTTAATGGGTGGAGGTCCACATGGAAATGAATTGATATACCGTAGTTGCCACATGGCACACACACACACACACACACACACACACACACACACACACACACACACACACACACACACACACACACACACACACACACACACACACACACACACACACACACACACAGCCACTCTAGGTTTGACACTTGACGCTTCTACTGTTGTCTACTGCTGTTGTCTTCCTCAAGTCTGCCAATGTGCTGCACTTGGGAAAGTGAAACTCCTCCTCTAGACTTGATGAGAGGCTGTGAAGCTGTGTCTCTGACTAAGTGGTCTGCTGCGGAAACTCAACAGGTCACATCTCTGAGTCTTTACATGCCGCCTTTTAATCTACACAAAAAGCATTTTTCTATATTCTTGTTTTTTTCCCATCCGTTTTCTCATGAGCCGTTGTAAAAGCTCTCAGCTGTGCTTAAGGGTCGACCTTGAAGAGGTTCAGTGTCTGACAGGGGCTCTTGTGGTGTTCTTATGAAGCATAGTATGTGTCGGGTGCTGTGGATAATATGTTTTATAAGTGTGCTATGCATGTCCTCTTCTGTGTGGCATGTGCACGACTCACAAGCATCAATTCTCACCTTGAGGCATTGCATGTCCAGTACCTCTTTCAGGAGGCAGAGAATGTGCATGACTCTATTCCATGGCATGGGGAATACAGTATCTATTTTAGCTTTGTTTGGGAATCTCATCCTGTGGTTTGACCCATATGGGACAGGTTTGTCCACTCTGCCTTGCTGTAGAATCCAATCCAAGCCTTCTGATTGGGCAAACGTCTCAGGTGATCCTCGGTGATTGGTTGAACCCACCCAGCGACCACTAGGCCACAACTGGTGTGTTTTGATTTTGCAGGACGAGGGTGCTCAGCCCCTGAACCTGTCGTCCAAGCCTAAGACAGCAAGCGAGAGCAAGTCACCCACCTCCCCCGCTTCCCCACAGGTCCCCACCATGAAGCTTGGTCACCATGGCACCGGGTCCATGAAACACAGCACAGCCCCCTCCAGCATCGGAGGACCACCGTCCAGAGTCAGCTCCATAGGTAAGGGACTGCGCCCACCACGCATACACACACACACACACACACACACACACACACACACACACACACACACACACACACACACACACACACACACACACACACACACACACACACACACACACACACACACACACACACACACACACACACACACACACACACACACACACACACACACACACACACACACACACACACACACACACACACACACACACACACACACACACACACACACACACACACACACACACACACACACACACACACACACACACACACACACACACACACACACACACACACACACACACACACACACACACACACACACACACACACACACACACACACACACACACACACACACACACACACACACACACACACACATACACATATATACAGTTGAAGTCGGAAGTTTAATATATAATAATATATGCCATTTAGCAGACGCTTTTATCCAAAGCGACTTACAGTCATGTGTGCATACATTCTACGTATGGGTGATCCCGGGGATCGAACCCACTACCCTGGCGTTGCAAGCGCCATGCTCTACCAACTGAGCTACAGAAGGACCTGAGCTACAGAAGGACCACATACACTTATGTTGGAGTCATTTATACTTGTTTTTCAACCACTCCACACATTTCTTGTTAACACACTATAGCTTTGGCAAGTCGGTTAGGACATCTACTTTGTGCATGACACAAGTCATTTTTCCAACCATTGTTTAACAGGAAGAGTATTTAACTTAAAATTCACTGTATCACAATTCCAGTGGGTCAGAAGTTGACTGTGTCTTTTAACAGCTTGGAAGATTTGCCTTTTAACAGCTTGGAAAATTCCAGAAAATTATGTCATGGCTTTAGAAGCTTCGATTAGGCTCATTGACATCATTTGAGTCAATTGGAAGTGTACCTGTGGATGTATTTCAAGGCCTACCTTCAAACTCAGTGCCTCTTTCCTTGACATCAGAAACAAAATTGTAGACCTCCACAAGTCTGGTTCATCCTTGGGAGCATTTTACAAACGCCTGAAGGTACCACGTTCATCTGTACAAACAATAGTAAGTATAAACACCATGGGACCACGCAGCCGTCATACCGCTCAGGAAGGAGACGCGTTCTGTCTCCTAGAGATGAACATACTTTGGTACGAAAAGTGCAAATCAATCCCAGAACAACAGCGAAGGACCTTGTGAAGAAGCCTTAGGAAACAGGTACAAAAGTATCTATATCCACAGTAAAGCGAGTCCTATATCAACATAACCTGAAAGGCCGTTCAGCAAGGAAGAAGCCACTGCTCCAAAACCGCTAGAAAAAAGCCAGACTACGGTTTGCAACTGCACATGGGGACAAAGATCATACGTTTTGGGGAATGTCCTCTGGTCTGATGAAACAAAAATAAAACTGTTTGGTCATAATGACCATCATTATGTTTGGTGGAAAAAGGGGGAGGCTTGCAAGCCGAAGAACACCATCCCAACCGTGAAGCACAGGGGTGGCAGCATCATGCTGTGGAGCTGCTTTGCTGCAGGGGGGACTGGTGCACTTCACGAAGTAGATGGCATCATGAAGGAGGAAAATGATGTGGATATATTGGAGCAACATCTCAAGACATCAGTCAGGAAGTTAAAGCTTGGTCGCAAATGGGTCTTCCAAATGGACAATGACCCCAAGCATACTTCAAAGGTTGTGTCAAAATGTTTTAAGGACAACAAAGTTAAGGTATTGGAGTCACAAAGCGCTGACCTAAATTCTACAGAACATTTGTGGGCAGAACTGAAAAAATGTGTGTGAGCAAGGAGGCCTACAAACCTGACTCAGTTACACCAGCTCTGTCAGGAGGAATGGGCCACAATTCACCCAACTTATTGTTTTAAGCTTGTGGAAGGCAACCCAAAATGTTTGACCAAAGTGAAATAATTTAAAGGCAATGCTACCAAATATTAATTGAGTGTATGTAAACTTCTGACCCACTGGGAATGTGATAAAAGAAACTAAAGCTGAAATAAGTCATTCTCTCCACTGTTATTCTGACATTTCACATTCTTAAAATAAAGTGGTGATCCTAACTGTCCTAAGACAGGGGATTTTTACTAGGATTAAATGTCAGGAATTGTGAAAAACTGAGTTTGCATGTATTTGGCTGAGGTGCATGTAAACCTCCCACTTCAACTGTATGTTCAGTGCATTCAGAAAGTATTCAGACCCCTTCACTTTTTCCACATTTCTGATTGTTTTCAAATAAAAAAAAATAAAAAAATCTCATCAATCTACACACAATAGCTTTTTAGCAATGTTTGCAAATGTATTAAAAATGAAAAACAAAAATAACTTATTTATATAAGTATTTAGACCCTTTGCGATGAGACTCGAAATTGACCTCAGGTGCATCCTGCCTCCATTGATCATCCTTGAGATGTTTCTACAACTTGATTTGGATAGGCACACACCTGTCTATATAAGGTTCTACAGTTGACAGTGCATGTCAGAGCATAAAACAAGCTATGAGTTCGACGGAAATGTCCGTAGAGCTCTGAGACAGGATTGTGTCGAGGCACAGACCTGGGGAAGGGTACCAAAAAATGTCTGCAGCATTGAAGGCCCCCAAGAACACAGTGGCCTTCATCATTCCTAAATTGAAGAAGTTTGGAACCACCAAGACGCTTCCTAGAGCTGGCGGCCGGCCAAACTGAGCAATCAGGGGAGAAGGGCCTTGGTGAGGGAGGTGACCAAGAACCCGATGGTCACTCTGACAGAGCTCCAGAGTTCCTCTGTGGAGATGGGAGAACCATCTCTTCTGCAGCACTCCACTAATCAGGCCTTAATGGTAGAGTGGCCAGATGGACGCCCCTCCTCAGTAAAAGGCACATGTCAGCCCACTTGGAGTTTTCCAAAAGGCACCCAAAGGACTGGACTCTTAGACCATGAACAACAATATTCTCTGGTCTGATGAAACCAAGATTGAACTCTTTGGCCTGAATGCCAAGCGTCACATCTGGAGGAAACCAGGCACCGCTCATCACCTGGCTAATACCATCCCAACAGTGAAGCATGGTGGTGGCAGCATCATGCTGTGGGGATGTTATGCAGTGGCAGGAACTGCGAGACTAGTCAGGATAGAGGGATAGATGAATGGAGCTAAGTACAGAGAGATCTTTGATGAAAACCTGCTCAGAACCTCAGACTGGGGCGAAGGTTCACTTTCCAACAGGACAACAACCCTAAGCACACAGCCAAGACAACTCAGGAGTGGCTTCGGGATAAGTCTCTGAATGTCCCTGAGTGGCCCAGCCAGAGCACGGACTTAAACCAAATCTCTGGAGACGCCCGAAAATAGCTTTGCAGTGACGCTCCCCATCCAACCTGACAGAGCTTGAGAGGATCTGCAGAGAAGAATGGGAGAAACTCCCCAAATACAGGTCTGCCAAGCTTGTAGAGTTATATCCAAGAAGACTTAAGGCTGTAATCGCTGCCAAAGGTGCTTCAACAAAGTACTGAGTAAAGGGTCTGACTACTTATGTAAATGTGATATTTCCGTTTATTTGTATTTTTATCAATCTTTTAAAAAATGTCTCAAAACCTGTTTTTGCTTTATCATTTTGGGATATTGTGTATAGATTGTTGAGGAGGGAAGAAACTATTTAATTCATTATAGAATAAGTAGTCGTAGTGGTAGTAATATAATAATATTAATAATAATAATAATAATAATAATATTAGTAGGGAAGAAACTATTTAATCCATTATAGAATAAGTAGTGGTAGTAATATAATAATAACGTGTTTTAAGGAAGTATGCACATGAATGCCATTTATTTCACTCACATCACCATTAAGTAGTGTTTTAAGTAATGTATTCATAAAACACTGATTCACTGACTACAACGTGTGTTCACACATGTAAATATGCTATAATTAGGGCTCCGAGTGGCGCAGTGGTCTAAGCTAGCTAGCTCTAGAGTTTCTGGGTTCGAGTCCAGGCCCCGTCGCAGCCGGCCGCGACCGGGAGACCCATGGGGCGGCGCACAATTAGTGCAACGTCTTCCGGGTTAGGGGAGGGTTTGACCGGCAGGGATATCCTTGTCCCATTGCGCACTAGCGACTCTTGTGGCGGGCCGGGCGCAGTGCATGCTGACACGGTCGCCAGGTGCACGATATTTCCTCCGACACATCGGTGCGGCTGGCTTCCGGGTTAAGTGAGCGTTGTGTCAAGAAGCAGTGCGGCTTGGTTGGTTGTGTTTCGGAGGACGCATGGCTCTCGACCGAGTCTGTACGGGAGTTGCAGTGAGGAGACAAGACTGTAACTACCAATTGGGGAGAAAAGGGGTTAAAAGTAACAAAAAACAAAACAAATGAATACAAAATAAAAGAAAATGCTATAATTAGTGTAGGCTATGTTTTCCCATTGTGTATGCCTGTAGGGTATATTATTGTCAAGGGTTTATTAGCCAGAGAGGCAGGGATGGTTAAGCGGGAGTTTGAATAGGAAGAGGAGGAGGAGGAAAAGGAGGAGGAGGTGGAGAGATGGAGGAGTGTGAAGGATAGGAGGGGAAATGGAGTGATGGAAGAGGAGAGTATGTTTTTCAGATGAATAGAGTAGCTGTGTGACAGGCGGGACTTATCACAGATGAGATTAGACAAGCCTCTTACAGAACGATACACACATAACAACCTGCATTAATAACACAATAACAGCAGACACACACACAGACCACAAGGCTATTATAGACACATGACACGGCTGTTAGAACTCACACACACACACACACACACACACACACACACACACACACACACACACACACACACACACACACACACACACACACACACACACACACACACACACACACACACACACACACACACACACACACACACACACACACACACACACACACACACGCACGCACACACACAGATATTATAATACACACACAGCTATTATAATACACACACAGCTATTATAATACACACACACATTATAATACACACACATTATAATACACACACACATTATAATACACACACAGCTATTATAATACACACACAGCTATTATAATACACACACATTATAATACACACACACATTATAATACACACACATTATAATACACACACACATTATAATACACACAGCTATTATAATACACACACACATTATAATACACACAGACATTATAATACACACACACATTATAATACACACATTATAATACACACACACATTATAATACACACATTATAATACACACACACATTATAATACACACATATAATACACACACACATTATAATACACACACATTATAATAAACACACACATTATAATACACACACACATTATATACACACACCCCTCCTCCTTTTGCAGCAGTTAGCCATTTCTAACTTGTATTCTTTCTAATCTCAGTGTTTTTCAACAAATCGCAGGATTTAATAGTAGATTAGTGGATTTACATCCCAGATGTTTTTTGTTCTGACAAATGGATTTCAGATGGAACATGTTGAGGCAAGCCGTTTCATTTAGATCACAATGAGTGTCTGTCTGCTGCCACGGCACACAGTCTGTTTCCGTCGGTTCCTGTTAGTGTTACCAGGTCAGACGAAGATTCACGTCGTTTGCTATTGCAGTCAAACACAGAGAGACAGGGAGTTTTGACTCTCAATGGATTTAATAACACATGGTTATTATTCATTGTCTTTGTGTGCGTGCTCCTCTCTGTCCAGTCTCCTCGCAGCATCTGTCCTCTATCAGTCTATCTCCCACAATCCAACCTCTCCTCAATGACAGTCTCCGAGAGTCTGATCTGAAGGACTGAACTTTGAATGCCTGTGACCTCTACTGCTGAGACCCACTCTGTGTGACTGTCTAATTTCAACAGTGTGTGTGTGGCCACTCTGAATAATTAGTGCCAGGCCAGGGCAGAGTGAGGCTGCAGGGTAGGGTAGGGTTTGGGCTCTGGCTGGGTCTCACTGTTGTCCCCAGCCCTCCTATCTGGGTCAGGCCTAGGTTGGCAATCAGACACTCAATGACACACACACACACATAACAAGAGAGAAGAACGCAGACACAGTACATCTCTGCTCACACACACACACACACACACACACACACACACACACACACACACACACACACATTGAATCCAGATTAAAACCCACTACCATCCAGCAAGCCAGCCAACACAGCCCACCCCAGCGGCCTCTCTCTCTCTCCAGCCCTCTGCATCCAATTTTGCCGTTATGACTTCTGTAAGAGTTCACTCCTCTGTCATTACAAATCTGAGAGTGTAATCTGCCCTGAGATGGCATTAGCAGGAGGGATTAGTGACAGATAAAGGGCCATAAGCTTGGAGCAGCTCTTTGTTAACCCAGAGATGGAGAGAGAGCGATAGCACGGCCTCCCTCATCCCTCATCCCTCCCTCCGACCTCCCGCCTCTCACAGTCAACACAGCAGATGCTGCTGCCGCTCCGTCCGCTAAGCTGCGGCAATAACACAAATAACAACGCTGAAAAGAAGCAGAGAATCATCTTTGATATGTGTTGGGCAGATGTTTCCGGAGGGGCAAATTAGCAGGCTTTTTGGGTTTAATAGGAGTAATCTTCCGGGATGCCGCCTGCGCTTTTCTACTCTTCAAAGAATCCCATGAGCTTTTGGATGAAAAAGACTAAATGGATAGTGAGGGAATGTGTGTGTTTGCGTGGACAGGCAGGCGGAAAGGAGGTGTGTGTGTGTGTGTGTGTGTGTGTGTGTGTGTGTGTGTGTGTGTGTGTGTGTGTGTGTGTGTGTGTGTGTGTGTGTGTGTGTGTGTGTGTGTGTGTGTGTGTGTGTGTGTGTGTGTGTGTGTGTGTGTGTGTGTGTGTGTGTGTGTGTGTGTGTGTGTGTGTGTGTGTGTGTGTGCGAGCGAGCGAGCGAGCATGTGTGTGTATTTGTGCAACAACAACAACAAAAAAGCTGTATCCCCGTTCGGGAGGAATGCTGGGGCTTTTCAATAAATCTGAATGATGTGGAGATTTGAGATTTGAGGGAATGGGCTTTTAGATGGTCTGTCAGGATGCCTTTGTACACTGTGTTTACCGTTCTGCCTGTGTTTCTGTCTGCCGCTGGGTGGGAGTGAGGTTCACCACGGAAAATAACATCCAGACTTAAAATGGCAGGGTTTTGACAGGGGTGTCTGTATGTGTCTGTATGTGTGATCTGAAGGTCACACGCACCCATACACACGTCTCTCAGTGGAGGCTGAGACAGAGCCGACCTGGCCACGGGTCACACACACACAGCCTTAGCAGTCAACTGGTCAGTCTGTGTCCGGGTGAGTGTACGACTGCATGTGTGTGTGTGTGTGTGTGTTTCCCCTGTGGTTGTGTGTCTGGTCATGTATTTACCTCACAGGGGTTAAGGACAGTGTTTATTCTGGAATGGCCTTAGAGACTGTTTACATCCAAATAGTTTATCTCTAAAAGAGCTGGAGCAATCTAAAATCTGACAAACAGATTTACAGTTGAACAACCAACAGTCAAAGTTCTAGTCAATTCTATTTTGATTACATTTTTTGTAAACTAAAATACACACATACAGTATATACAGTATACACTACCATTCAAAAGTTTGGGGTCACTTAGAAATGTCTTTGTTTTTGAAAGAAAAGCACATTTTGTGTCCATAATTATTTTTGTATTGAACATTTATTTAACTAGGCAAGTCAGTTAAGAACAAATTGTTATTTATAATGATGGCCTACTGGGTTAACTGCCTTGTTCGGGGGCAGGACAACAGATTTTTACCTTGTCAGCCCAGGGATTTGTTCTAGCAACCTTTTGGTCACTGGCCCAACGCTCTAACCTAGACTACCTGCCGCCCCCTAGGCTTCCTGGCAGCTTCATTAAATAGTACCCGCAAAACACCAGTCTCAACGTTAACAGTGAAGAGGCAACTCTGCAAAGAAAAAGACATATCTCAGACTATCCAATCAGAATGTAAGATTAAGATGGGCAAAAGAACACAGACACTGGATAGAGGAACTCTGCCTAGAAGGGCCAGCATCCCGGAATCGCCTCTTCATTGTTGATGTTGAGACTGGTGTTTTGCGGGTACAATTTAATGAAGCTGCCAGTTGAGGACTTGTGAGGCATCTGTTTCTCAAACTCAACACTCTAATGTACTTGTCCTCTTGCTCAGGTGTGCACCGGGGCCTCCCACTCCTCTTTCTATTCTGGTTAGAGCCAGTTTGCTCTATCTGTGAAGGGAGTAGTAAACAGTGTTGTATCAGATCTTCAGTTTCTTGGCAATTTCTCGCATGGAATAGTCTTCATTTCTCAGAACAAGAACAGACTGAGTTTTAGAAGAAAGGTCTTTATTTCTGGACATTTTGAACCTGTAAGTGCTGATCGAAACCTGTAAGTGCTGCTGCTCCAGATACTCAACTTGTCTAAAGAAGGCCAGTTTTATTGCTTCTTTAATCAGTACAACAGTTTTCAGCTGGACTAACATCATTTAAAAAAAGGGTTTTAGCCTTTTTTTTGCCTTTTAAAATGATAAACTTGGATTAGCTAACACAACATGCCATTGGAACATAGGAGTGATGGTTGCTGATAATGGGCCTCTGTACTCCTATGTAGATATTCCATTAAAAATCTGCCCTTTCAATCTACAATAGTCATTTACAACATTAACAATGTCTACACTGTATTTCTGATCAATTTGATGTTATTTTAATGGACAAAAAAAATTGCTTTTCTTTCTAAAACAAGGACATTTCTAAGTGACCTTAACTTTGTACGGCAGTGTATATATACATAAAAAAACTCATTCCTGATATTTCCCCTCATTGAGTTTTTAAATAGGAACATGCTCTTCTGTGTATCTCTCTCAGACCTGCTGTCATCCCTGTCCTCGGGGGGCTATCTGAACGACCACGAGGCTGTGACCAAGGCCTTCGCTGAGGCCAGACAGATGAAGGAGCAGCTGAAGAGAGAACAGCAGGTGTTGGACGCCAAGGTGGCCGCCGTCAACAACCTCAGCCTGAACAACGGGCGCTCCGACAAGGTCAGATATGTTAGTACATCCTTAACCTTACAACTATTCTTTTATTACAACAACATTCCTTCTGTCCTCATACTACTAACAGGAGATAACCCTGTACCATGACTTTAGATTTAAGAATTAGGAATAAATTCCCCTCTAGAGTAGCTACATTATGATTAAAAATAATAATAATAAATAAAAAATACAAAAACTCAACCTGCACTTGACCAACCCTACATCCCAGACACTCTCTAGATAAGATTGTCTACAAAGTACTGAAATGCACAATATACTATATTATCATACAATGTAATGTAATATGATTACAATATGTTCAAATGTAATGTCATATTCTAGTATAAATCACCTTTGTAAAATATATTGCAACACAATGTATTGTAATATGATATAACACGATACATTAAGATGAAATGGAATTCAACATTATGTCTGTATATATCGAAACGGGCATAATTGTCAATCACCTGTGTAATAAGAGCAGTACAGGTAAATTGGCCAGTTAGAGAAACCCTTGGCTGAGGTAATGTGTGTGTGTGTGTGTGTGTGTGTGTGTGTGTGTGTGTGTGTGTGTGTGTGTGTGTGTGTGTGTGTGTGTGTGTGTGTGTGTGTGTGTGTGTGTGTGTGTG
>NC_060197.1:12086019-12128519 GCF_021184085.1 Oncorhynchus gorbuscha | reverse complement strand
GAGACTATCCGTCCCTTATATCCAATCACATTCAATGTCACAAACCTCGCCCTCCTTTACCACTTAACCAACAAGGACTCTGGAACCTCAGAGCCAAGCCCCTCCCATTGGAATCTCGATACCAGCAACCGACCAATCAAATCAAGAACAGGACCTGTCACTCACACTGACTGTTACACAGACTGGAGTCTAGGAGGAGACGAGTTGTTTGCCGTGACTTCTGCTGAGTACTACACAGTACTACAGCGGACTAACAAAGTACTACGAAGTACTACAGAGTACTAGAGTATTACTGCTGTGTACGCCATAGAGGCAAGATGAGATACACATTATGTCATGAGTAAGCTACTATATGAGGAGAAAACACAGAAAAAACAACCTTTTAGACCAGTTTGACTTCAAAGAGACATTTTTGTTTTTAAAAAGCAGGCCTGTCAGTTGATTAAAGATACACTTTAAAATGGCCAACCTGCTTGTTTATGAAAGAGACACTTTTAAAACAGCTTTTTTTTTCTTGGTTCTATGATATTCTCACTCAGGTACACGGTGCCAACAAGTGGCTTGTGAATGTGATTTGTTGTTTTTGTGCTACAGTTTTAATAATAGATACAAAATAGACATTTTTCCCTTTTCATTGTAAAGCACCTGACAGAAGTCAAAGCAAAACTTTTTATTTAGAATTCTTCTTCTTTCTTCAACTCTGCGGTGTACTGTCAGCAGATATCCTCCCTCTGTGTGTGTGACTCCCCTTATTAGAGTCAAAATGGGAAAGTCCAGTCAGGGCCACCGCCATGTGTTGGACAGTGAGGGCCGGCTCACTTCAGGGAACTGTGGGGGGGACCGCAGTCTCTCATCATGGGTCATCTTGGACAGTACTGTGTAATGAGACAATCTCCCACCATCCCTCTTCTCTCCTTTTACACTCGTTCTTTTACCCTTTCTTTGGCTTTCCTTTTTATTCTGATCATGAGGACTTTGTGTCTTTGGAAGGTACAAACAAGGGTTTATTTTAGATATGAAACACCTCCCTGTATGTGTGTGAGAGTGTGTGTAAGCAAGCTCGCTGTGCGTGTGTGTGTGTTTAGTCTGTGTGAGCTGGTTTAGTCATCACTAGACACTAGATCCCAGAACTCTGTCCCTTTCCAAGACAAACAGAAACACTGGAGTTTCCCCTGTGAGCCCCCAGTACTTCAGTATCCTGGTGTATAGAGACAGAGAAAGCCCTATTCCTGGTGTACAGAGACAGAGAAAGCCCTATGACTCTCTTGTACACTCACACACACACACACACACACACATCCCCAAGCCCCAGTTCCCCAATCGAAACCCCACAACAACTCTACTCCGCTGCCAACTGATCCAGCCAGCACCACAAGCCAACAACTCTTACCCACAACCCAAACCCTCTCGTAATACTCCCAACTGATATCACACAAAATTGGTGTGTATTTTGTTCTAGAAGTTTTGGTGTGTTCCTGCGGGCTTCTACTGGTAGTTTTGAGTATTTGCTGTCTGTCCCCGTTCCGTCCCTCTCTCTGAGAGTCCCCCTCTATGTCCCCCTGTGCCTGACTCTGTCCCCGTCCGCGTCCCCAAAACGCGTCATTCTGCTGTTCTTATTGGGAGGAGCTGATGGTCATATCAGCACGTCAATGTTTCCTTTTGTATTTCAATACTGCATTTTATTATTTTTATTCAAACTGCCTCTCGTGTAATAATATTATTAACAATAATTATAATGATGGTCAGCGTTTCTTTCAATTTGAGTAAGTTATGTACAGTATAATTTATTTTGGCCTCTTATTGGGTTTATTACGACCCATATGAAACTTCTTCGGTCAATGAAGCATTATTATATGTAGCTGGTTTAGAGTATTTACATCTAATGTTGTCCTTTTACGTTTTACTTTATTTGCCAATTTGCATATTCTTTGGTTCCTGTTTTTATCTGTCCTGTTTGTTTAGTATTAATCCTATATGGACGCTGGGTGAGGAGGAGGAGCGACACGGACGACAGCTGTCGCTCTTCGCCAAGGAGACTGGACTTTCTATTCACTAACTCTCTCCCCATCCGCGTCCCTCAGCTTGACAACGTAACCCTTTTATGTCCAAACCCACTTCTAAAATCACTCAGACACTCTGTGTGGTCAGAGAAAAGAAGGTGATCTTTGTTTGTTTGTTTGTAATGGTTCATGTACAGTGTGACGTTTCTTCTACTTTCCTTCTTTTTTTATGAAGATAAAAGAAAACGGTTATATTATTCTATTCTGTTCTGTTTCCTCTGAACAAAGGAGCGAGGCTCTCGTTTACTAGGGTTGCTATTTACACTGAGATGCCGTGGAACATCGTCGAGGCTGGCGGACACGGAGACACACAGACACAGCAGACACATACAAATTATTAGCAGACACAGTTGTGCAAAATTCGAATAACATGATCAGGATTTTGATCAAATTAGGAGATGATCAGAACACACACACACACACACACCGCACATTTGCGACCCATAGGAAAATCAGTGTTTACTTTGCCTATTCCACAATGTTCTACAGCATAACCTGACATTCAGTAAGTAATGACCTGTCATATTTATGTGACTCCAGAACTCTGGGGACTTTACTTTGTTTTAGCTCCACACTATGACCTAGCCATCAGCCATGTCCACTCACTCTACAGGTGTGCTGCCAGATAGTGACCCAGCCCAGTCATGCTTGCTGCAGATGTTTACTCTGACACAATCAATCACAACCATGCCTATTGCCAGATAGTGAGCCTCGCAGTCAATCATACTTGGCCATATAGACAACCTCACAATCAGGCCACGGTGAGACCTAATGCTGGAGAAATGGTGTCCTGTATTCTGGCTGGAAGCTGTAGGTTAGATTAGTAGGCTAGACAGCGTGGGGAAAAGGAGGGGTTTACAAGTTCAATCATCCCAGCTTGCTAGGTCTGCCACATACTGAGGTATTATACTGTACTTAGGGCCAGGAGTTTTGTGACCTGACCAGGACAAACACTTGGCTCTAGTTATACTAATGAATAGAGTCCAACGTTTTTCATGAGCAGGGTGACAGGATGTTAGGCCCTGGTGATGTTGGGTGATACAGCGACGATGGTGACCATGATCGCGATGAAGATGATGATGATAATAATAATGAAGACAATCAAATGTCACGAGTGGAGCTCAAAACAAAGCCAGAGTTAGTCAAAAAAAAGAAACACGTATCTGACCATCTCAACTTGACAAATGGAGAAAGATAATTATGTACATATAACATAGAGTTATAGATTTATATTTTGTGCATAACACAGTGTAATATAAGTTGTATATTTCTTTTTCTCTTTTATTGGTGTTATTCATGCTACAATAAAAGCAGGAGTTGATGTACTCTTACAAAAAAAAAGAAGAAAAATGACAAATCAACGAAGGAAAGAACAAAATAAGAGAGGCTGTGGGCTTGCCATGCACCATCTGTTCTGAGTTCACTTTTTTCACTATTATTGCCAGTCGAGGCTTTAATAAAAACAGCGATGTGTTCTGTAATGCTCCAATGGTCCTTGTGAGTTCTTTACAATGCACCTACACACACACACTGGTATACACTAGTATGAACAAAGGCTAGAGTAGATACCCGCACACTTTTCAATGCTAATTTGAAAGTTTTAACCCGGGGGCTTTCGACATTCTTTCATCACTTTACTCTGCACTTGCAGGTTACTGGATGTGTGTGCTGTACTTCTAAACTAAACATCGGCACTATATCCAGAATACTGTCTAAACTAAAGAATACTGTATCGGCTGCACTATATCCAGAATACTGTACCTATTTGCAGCTGCACTATATCCAGAAAACTGTACCTATTTGCAGCTGCACTATATCCAGAATACTGTACCTATTTGCAGCTGCACTATATCCAGAGTACTGTACTTATTTGCAGCTGCACTATATCCAGAATACTGTACCTATTTGCAGCTGCACTATATCCAGAATACTGTACCTATTTGCAGCTGCACTATATCCAGAATACTGTACCTATTTGCAGCTGCAATATATCCAGAATACTGTACCTATTTGCAGCTGCACTATATCCAGAATACTGTACCTATTTGCAGCTGCACTATATCCAGAATACTGTACCTATTTGCAGCTGCACTATATCCAGAATACTGTACCTATTTGCATCTGAATGCAAATGATAAATGATAAAGAAGTCTCAGCACTCCTCTCTGAAAACATAGTAAGGTGAAAGCAGTATGGTGGCAGTGGCGTAAAGTACTTAAGTAAATAATACTTGAAAGTACTAGGTATCTGTACTTTACTATTTATATTTTTGGCTACTTTTACTTTTACATCACTACATTCCTTAAGAAAATATTGTACTTTTTCCTCCATACATTTTCCTTGACACCCAAAAGTACTCGTTACATTTTGAATGCTCAGCAGGGCAGGAAAATGGTCCAATTCACACATTTATAAACAGAACATCCCTGGTCATCCCTACTGCCTCTGATTTGGTGGACTCACCTACCAGTATGGAAGCCTACCAGTATGGTGGAAGTCTACCTGGTATTTACTTTCGTCTTTCACATCAGTGAAGCCCTTTTAGACGATAGAGATAAACTCAAGATACATGAAGCATGAACACTACATTTTTTCCCCATGACCCGTTGCCCTATCAAAGCCCAGAAACAAACCCTATCGCCATGGAACCCGTGTCGTGTGTTTCCCAGCGATTCAATCAGTTTCATAATGACATATTAATTATGCGCCAGGCACCTTATTCCCCACCTATCAGAGGGCCAGCTGTGAGGTGTAGAATCTAGTTACAGCCAGTTAAACACCTTATAACCTAATTATCAACAACAAGAGAGATGGAGAGAGAGAGAGAGAGAGAGAGAGAGAGAGAGAGAGAGAGAGAGAGAGAGAGAGAGAGAGAGAGAGAGAGAGAATGAGAGAGAATGAGAGAGAATGAGAGAGAGAATGAGAGAGAGAGAGAGAGAATGAGAGAGAGAGAGAGAGAGAGAGAGAGAGAGAGAGAGAGAGAGAGAGAGAGAGAGAGAGAGAGAGAGAGAGAGAGAGAGAGAGAGGAGAGAGAGAGAGAGAGAGAGAGAGAGAGAGAGAGAGAGAGAGAGAGAGAGAGAGAGAGAGACATCTTAACTCAATTTAAACAGAACAATGATGTGAGGAATTCAATCCGTATTTTGCCGAAATACTGCAGAAGATCTGCGTTACAGCTTGATTGAAAGGCAACGTTCCCGCGTTCGTGGAGGCTGCATATGTCGGCTCGATGGTGAATGACCTCTACATCCTGCCCTTTGTCTGAGAGACGTGGAAGGATCTGATTTATTTGTTATTTTAAAAGCTTTATATATTATTTGTGTCGTTAAGATTCATGTGGGGGGTTTAAGGGAAGTTGAAGCGTTCTCTTTAAAGGGTTAAACAAGGACTGTCACTCTCTATTAAATGCTAAAAAGCTGTCCCACATACATGCCCATATTGTCTCACAATCACTCTGTGCACTTCACCGAACAGTCAGACATAAAAACAGTTTAATGCACAGAGTTGATTTTAGGTGGCTTTGCTAATTACATTGCCAATTACCGAAGCATTACAAAACCTTTCAACGCAATTAAGAGCTGTTTTGGGGCACATTGAGAATTCCTAAGTAAAGGAGTGGTTGTTATTTGGGGGCAATCTGAATTTTAGATTTCTAGCCTGGAGGAGAGCCTGAGAAAGGGTTTATATGTGAATAGTTTAGGAGAGGAGAGGTTTTTCATTTATTATTGTCAGCAACACAGTAAAGTACACCTTTAAGCTGTTCTGTAGGAAATAAATGGAGTTTTATTTTAATTTGAAAGCTATCCACTGGCTATTTTAACGGAACTATCTATATAGACAAAAGGATAATAATTATTCCAGTAGGCACATCATATTTACATACAGTAAGCACTTCTTTGTTTTACTGAATATTGTCGGTTCTTTAAACTGACAGTTATTCTCTCTGATCTTATTGCTTTTACAACTAGAGTTTCTCTTCCAACATTACCATGAAGAAGCTATTTTCCGATGTGGAGAACTGTGTCTGTGTGCTTGAGTAGTAGCACGTGTGTGTGTGTGTGTGTGTGTGTGTGTGTGTGTGTGTGTGTGTGTGTGTGTGTGTGTGTGTGTGTGTGTGTGTGTGTGTGTGTGTGTGTGTGTGTGTGTGTGTGTGTGTGTGTGTGTGTGTGTGTGTGTGTGTGTGTGTGTGTGTGTGTGTGTGCGTGTGCGTGTGCGTGTGCGTGTGCGTGTGCGTGTGTGTGTGTGTGTGTGTGTGTGCGCATGCCTGATTGTGTGTGTGTGCAAGCCTGATTGTGTGTGTGTGCAAGCCTGATTGTGTGTGTGTGATTGTGTACGCAACGACAAATGTTCATTTAGAGAGGGTCGCTGCTGCGACAGCTCGGTGAAATGTGCAGATTTGAACCGTCCGTGGGTGTTTCTGAAATTGAGTGAAAACGATGTCACATGAATGATTTAAAGTAGGTAATAGGATGTGATGTGGTGCTGAGCCGGCAGCTAAGCTGAGTTTAAGACGCGCTGCGTTAATGTATTCATGAGGAGGAGGGATTAGTGAAGAGAGAGCAGTAGCTGAGTGCAGCACAGTAGCCCGGGCCAAACGCACAGGCCCACAGACACAGCTAAATACACTGACACAGGCAGGCCCAGAGACTCAGAGATACTGTGTCTGTGCACGTTTTGGTTTTTGCCCTAGCACTACACCGGAGATTCGAATAACCAACGTTGATGATTTCATTCAGCTCGGGCAAAAAACAAAATTGGCTGGCCCACAGACAGCTAACACAGACAAGCACAGGCAAAACACGGGCCCACAGACACAGCTGAAGACAACTAACACAAACATACGCAGAACATAGGCCAAACACACAGGCCCACAGACAACTACTGAATACAGGCCATACTGAGAGAATGTTTGGCTACGTTTCTATGTGGAAAAAGACAGTCCAAAAGAGAGTGCATGGGCCTACTGTACCTCTGTACATGCTCATTTCATACCAGACGCCTGTACTGCAGGTCAAGAAACATTGAATTTCTGACTGTCACTTGTTCATTTTGCCTTGGAAACCATTGACTCTGCACAGCATCACAAACACAAATCAAACGAATCACAAAGCTGTGTTGTCAACAGGCCAGGTCTGTCTGAGATGTGATGTCCTAGCATGACAGCAGGTCTGAGTGGCGTGTGTGTGCTGAGGGACAGGCATGGTACCCAGTACAGCAGTAAGGCCCCGCGGGCTGATCTCCAATCAGTACTGCTGACACATCTTTCCTCTTTACCCACCTCTCACACGTTCACTACTCACATTAAACATTCAACGACTTCATCATCAACAGCTGGCCTACTTTAGTTTTCACCACTCACTGTCTCTCTCCCTTTCCTTTCATTCACACGGAACTCCCCCACTCTCTCGCTCTCGCTCTCGCTCTCTGTCTCAATTTGCCCCAACTCAGCTCCTTCTCCCTTCTCCCCCTGTCTACCTCTGAGAAGATCCCCCTCCTTGTCCTCTCTGTCTGTAAAAGGAGTACCCCGATTGACCTCTGTCTTCCACTCTGCATTAGATTGAATGGCTGCATCAATACGATGATCATAGATGAAAGCATGGGATGTTTTGTGTTTAATTGACAGACAGTCTCGCTATCTGGAACTGTTGTCGTTGTTGGAGGATATGTATCTGATCAATTTCCTGAAACAGGCAATTCATTCTGATACACCTGCTGAACAGTATTGCATTATTTTGTAGAGCCGTACAACTCCACCGAAAACTATCAGTCAACACCGGCAGGTCTGATTTTGTGTACAGCCGAATAATCCGTATTTAGAAAGAGACAATAATGTCCGTAGGCGATTCTCGCTATTTCATTTAATAAAACCACTTTTCTAAAAAAACGGTTATTTTCTCTTCATCAACACCAGAATGCACACATGCTAATATTATGTTAATGCTATGTTAATTGGGAGCGGAGCTGTTAAGCAGCCCTGCTGTGAAGATGACTTGTGAGAAAATAGGTGGGGTCAGTCACAAGCTGTAAACCAGACTCCAACACAAATAAACAGAACCCCTCGGAGAGGACACGACATCACCCATTGGACTGAGACAGAGGGGGGAGGGCAATAGTGGTCTGAAGCGGTGAGAGGATGGGGGGGGGGGGGTGGAGGACATAAAGAAATGTGAGGTACGGTTTCAGATCCCAGTACATTGCCTATTGTGAGCGGGAGAGGGGTGAAGGGGACGGTGAGTGGGTGAAGGGGGTGAGGGAAATTGGGATGAGTAGAAATGATCTGGGAGGCAGTGAATAGAGTGTGTGAGCTTGCAGAGTTTGTCTGGCTCTCTAGGTGACAGTGTCTGCAGTGTAATGTGTGATAGGCCTGGCAGGGCTGTGTGTATTCGAAGCCTCCTTAATATTCTCTCCATGCCAGACTAGCCACAGGATGCCCCGCGAAACATTCCCTCCAGAGCCGCAATGACTGCCAGCAGCCCTCCGCTGACCCCTTCAGGCCAGGAAACTGACACCCTGCTGGGGAGACACGGAGCCAGACAGAAAGACGGTTGTTTGCATTTCTCAGGGGGGAATGCTCCAGTCCAGTGTTCATCTTTAATTTGTTCCCCTGGTCACGTAACACCCTCTTTCTTTGTTTTTGTTGCTTGAAGACGTGAGCCATTTCTGTGTTGTTGGTGTGCTTGTGCCGCACGCCACAACCAGTGTGACCCCTGGCCGTTCGTCTGACTCCTGGCAGTTGCATGCTGTTTAGATTAACTTGATTTGATTCGTCCTTATCTAGCTATAAAGGACCTAAGAGGTTAAAGGGAAGGCAAAGCGCTCTCAGATATTTGTCATCTTCTCCTTTTAGTATCCTTCCTTTGCCTCCGTTATCACGATCCAGACCTACTGTGTTAGAAACACATCAATCCACTTCTGACAATATGTCTGTTCACTTAATCTCTCACACGAATCCTCCTTTTTTCACCTATTCTTTGGAAATAACTTGAAATATAGGATATTCACCACTAGTCTTCCCAGTAAAAATCCAGTCCATTCTAGTCTAGTTTGCTCTGGCTTTATTTGCATTCGTGACCTCTCTCCATAGTACTCAGCGACTGAAAGGGGATTGTTGGTTAAAACGTATGTCAGTGACAGCTGGTTACAGATAGAGAGGTTAGAGGGATTTCCTGGTCTGTCGAGAGAAAAAAAACATCTAGGTGTGTTAGGGGCTAATGGCCTGTGTTAACATGAATTCATAGACCACACATTAGTACATCTCTTTGATGGATCTAGTGGGGGGGATGAGAGGCCAGGGTCTGGGTGTAATAGCTAGAGTATGTGGGATATTCTGGATTTAAACTGATGTTCCCAGGATTATGCTGAGCGTTCCTGTATTTGGTGTAGGGATTTAGGCCTTTAACTCCTGTGACGCTAAGGAGGTATAGTAGGATAGGATTGTGTAATTGTTAAACGGCACATGCTTTTTTTGTGTTTCAGCGTTCGGGAAGGTCTGGTTACACAGATGTTTGTTTGTGTGTGCCTGAGAGTGTGTTTGGGTAGACTTGTGGTTTGATGGTTGGACTGCAGACTGGCCCAGTGGTCTTCCTGTGGTTCGAGCCTTTATGAGGGCAGAGGGAAGCTGGAGAAGACTGACCACAACACACAGATAGGCCTGTTATGGACTAGAATACATCTGCTGGAGTGCGTCCCTTCTGCACCGTAGCCAATACATGATCTTTAAATGATATTTTATGTGAAATATTTTAATGTATTTCAGTGTTTACAACATACGCACATAAAGAACAGTGAAGATAGTTCCTTGCCTGCATGTTCTTTCTCTTCAGTTAATTTTAAAAAAATCCTTATGGGGGTTGATTTGCACCTGTGTGCTTGGAGAACAAGAGTTGGAGCAGAGGAGTAAAGAGGTGTCCTTTGTGCGTGTATGCAGACAGACGGACGGACGGACGGACGGACGGACGGACGGACGGACGGACGGACGGACGGACACCGTATTATGAGCTGGGGTCATTCTGAGCACACCGGTTAGCATGGTAGGAAGGAAGAGCCTCTCTCTCTCTGCGTGTTATCTCACCAGCTTATGGATTACCATATTCCGCTCTAATGACGTCTCTCTCTTCTGCTCTCAGAACAACTTTAAAGTCCTTTTTATCATTCAACATTTTTCATTAAAACATTTCCAAATGTGAAGATCACAATGAACACGCAGTGAGTGCATGTCAAATCAAATCAAATCCAATTTTATTTGTCACATACACATGGTTAGCAGATGTTAAATGCGAGTGTAGCGAAATGCTTGTGCTTCTAGTTCCGACAATGCAGTGATAACCAACAAGTAATCTAACTAACAATTCCAAAACTACTGTCTTATACACAGTGTAAGGGGATAAGGAACATGTACATAAGGATATATGAATGAGTGATGGTACAGAGCAGCATACAGTAGATGGTATCGAGTACAGTATATACATATGAGATGAGTGTGTAGACAAAGTAAACAAAGTGGCATAGTTAAAGTGGCTAGTGATACATGTGTTACATAAGGATGCAGTCGATGATGTAGAGTACAGTATATACATATGCATATGAGATGAATAATGTAGGGTAAGTAACATTATATAAGGTAGCATTGTTTAAAGTGGCTAGTGATATATTTACATCATTTCCCATCAATTCCCATTATTAAAATGGCTGGAGTTGGGTCAGTGTCAATGACAGTGTGTTGGCAGCAGCCACTCAATGTTAGTGGTGGCTGTTTAACAGTCTGATGGCCTTGAGATAGAAGCTGTTTTTCAGTCTCTCGGTCCCAGCTTTGATGCACCTGTACTGACCTCGCCTTCTGGATGATAGCGGGGTGAACAGGCAGTGGTTCGGGTGGTTGATGTCCTTGATGATCTTTATGGCCTTCCTGTAACAACGGGTGGTGTAGGTGTCCTGGAGGGCAGGTAGTTTGCCCCCGGTGATGCGTTGTGCAGTCCTCACTACCCTCTGGAGAGCCTTACGGTTGAGGGCGGAGCAGTTGCCGTACCAGGCGGTGATACAGCCCGCCAGGATGCTCTCGATTGTGCATCTGTAGAAGTTTGTGAGTGCTTTTGGTGACAAGCCGAATTTCTTCAGCCTCCTGAGGTTGAATAGGCGCTGCTGTGCCTTCTTCACGACGCTGTCAGTGTGAGTGGACCAATTCAGTTTGTCTGTGATGTGTATGCCGAGGAACTTAAAACTAGCTACCCTCTCCATTACTGTTCCATCGAAGTGGATAGGGGGGGTGTTCCCTCTGCTGTTTCCTGATGTCCACAATCATCTCCTTAGTTTTGTTGACGTTGAGTGTGAGGTTATTTTCCTGACACCACACTCCGAGGGCCCTCACCTCCTCACTGTAGGCCGTCTCGTCGTTGTTGGTAATCAAGCCTACCACTGTTGTGTCGTCCGCAAACTTGATGATTGAGTTGGAGGCGTGCGTGGCCACGCAGTCGTGGGTGAACAGGGAGTACAGGAGAGGGCTCAGAACGCACCCTTGTGGGGCCCCCGTGTTGAGGATCAGCGGGGAGGAGATGTTGTTGCCTACCCTCACCACCTGGGGGCGGCCCGTCAGGAAGGCCAGTACCCAGTTGCACAGGGCGGGTCGAGACCCAGGGTCTCGAGCTTGATGACGAGCTTGGAGGGTATTGAATGCCGAGCTGTAGTCGATGAACAGCATTCTCACATAGGTATTCCTCTTGTCCAGGTGGGTTAGGGCAGTGTGCAGTGTGGTTGAGATTGCATCGTCTGTGGACCTATTTGGGCGGTAAGCAAATTGGAGTGGGTCTAGGGTGTCAGGTAGGGTGGAGGTGATATGGTCCTTGACTAGTCTCTCAAAGCACTTCATGATGACGGAAGTGAGTGCTACGGGGCGGTAGTCGTTTAGCTCAGTTACCTTAGCTTTCTTGGGAACAGGAACAATGGTGGCCCTCTTGAAGCATGTGGGAACAGCAGACTGGTATAGGGATTGATTGAATATGTCCGTAAACACACCGGCCAGCTGGTCTGCGCATGCTCTGAGGGCGCGGCTGGGGATGCCGGAGTTAGGACATGTTGAACAGAGGAGGGAGGTGGAAGGGGGGGGTAATATATGGGGCCATTCGTTTGGGATCAGGGGTCAACTATACCGAAGAGGATATGGAGAGTTTGGGACTACAACGTATGAGTACACAGAGGCCTCTGGTAGTAGTATAAGTCCTGTGCAACATTGTTTGGAAAAATTCCCTTTCAGTGCTTAAGAAAATAATTGAATACTGTCGAGATAGAACCTTTGTCAAAAAATATAATATAATATAATGGAAAGTTTGTTGGGCTATTGTTCGAGTGGAACCATTTATAGTTCAGATATCTGCAAGAAATTGTCAGAATGTTTTACTTATTATGTTTCATTCTCATCCGTCTCTCTCTCTTTCTATCCCCTCTGTCTGGCTACTCAGACAGACATAATGTATCAAAATGCACCAGACATACAACAGTAATTGGTGTGTTTTGGGACTATTGCAAATAACAGTAATTATCAGAAATGACTTGTTCCATTGAAATAGTCAACATGTCATTTTGTGTTTGATTGCTGTGGTCAGATGTCAGTAGGAGCTGGGGATATAACAGCACTCTCTACCACTCATTTTATACACATTACTGCTCATTGTTTTCAGTTTGTTAGTGTATTTTGTTCTGAACTCTTAACATCGTGATATGAAATGTACTCATGAACGTTGTTTTAGTGCATCAAGCTGGCTGAGAGAGAGGAGTCAGTGCCCCTTTGGTTAATGATAATGCAAACCACACACACAGACCAGGCACACACACATACATGCACACGCGCACATACACACTCACCCATCATTTATGTTTTTACCCTTTGAAGTCCTCCAATATCAGGAAGCATTTACAATCTAATTACTACTTTCCTCTCATCCTCCTCTCCTCTTCTCTCCATCCATCGCTCCCAGCTGTGGCTCCACAGATTACTAGGAGGAATAAACCAACAAACCAGACAAACCAAGGAACGGAGGGAAACAGAGGAGAGGATGTATGCGTGTTGACAGTTGGAATGTCTGCAGCTCCGCGGGTCACTGAGAGGGGCGTGTCCCTGGATACTGATCCACAGGCTGCAAGGGGTTCTGGGTAGGGTCCAAGACACGTCACACAACAACCTGTCTACCCACGGCCCACAGGGGGTAAAGGAGGGTGAGGGGAAGGGAGGGCTTCCTTTCGGCTCCGGAGGCAAGCGTTCCGACAAGGCTGTTTCAACATGGGTTATAGAGGGACAGCAGGGGAGAGGGGGGGGGGGTCTTAGATGTTCAGCTCTGGGCTTTGAGAGTAGAGACCTCCTCAACCTTATATGTCTCCTTAACAAGCCTGGCAAAACTGTCTGTTTCACCCAGAGCTAGAAAGAAATCAAGGAGGGAGGGGGGGGTGAGAGAGAGACACATTTTTCCCTCAGATTACACAGATCCACAAAGAATTCGAAAACAATCCCAATTTGGATAAACTCTCATATCTACTGGGTGAAATACCACAGTGTGACATCACAGCAGCAAGATATGTGACCTGTTGCCACAAGAAAAGGGCAACTAGTGAAAAACAAATACCATTGTACATACAACCCATATTTATGTTTATTTATATCCCCTTTTGTACTTTAACTATTTGCACATCGTTACAACACTGTATATAGACATAATATGACATTTGAAATGTCTTTGTTTTATTGGAACTTCTGTGAGTAATGTTTACTGTTAATTTGTGTTGTTTATTGTTCACTTTTGTTTATTATCTACTTCACTTGCTTTGGCAATGTTAACATAAACTCAGCAAAAAAATAAATGTCCTCTCACTGTCAACTGCGTTTATTTTCAGCCAACTTAACATGTGTAAATATTTGTATGAACATAACAAGATTCAACAACTGAGACATAAACTGAACAAGTTCCACAGACGTGTGACAAATAGAAATGGAAATCATACACAGAACAAGCAGTATGGCTGGTGGCATTGTCATGCGGGAGGGGCATGTCAGGATGAGCCTGCAGGAAGGGTACCACATTAGGGAGGAGGATGTCTTCCCTGTAAACGCACAGCGTTGAGATTGCCTGCAGTGACAACAAGCTCAGTCCGATGATGCTGTGACACCGCCCCAGACCATGACGGACCCTCCACCTCAAAATCTATCCCGCTCCAGAGTACAGGCCTCGGTGTAAAGCTCATTCCTTCCAATATAAATGCAAATCCGACCACCACCCCTTGTGAAACAAAACTGTGACTCGTCAGTGAGGAGCACTTTTTGCCAGTCCTGTCTGGTCCAGCGACGGTGGGTTTGCGCCCATAGGCGACGTTGTTGCCGGTGATGTCTGGTGAGGACCTGCCTTACAACAGGCCTACAAGCCCTCAGTCCAGCCTCTCTATTGCGGACAGTCTGAGCACAAATTGTGAGTTCCTGGTGTAACTCGGGCAGTTGTTGTTGCCATCCTGTACCTTTCCCACAGGTGTGATGTTCGGATGTACCGATCCTGTGCAGGTGTTGTTACACGTGGTCTGCCACTGCGACAATGATCAGCTGTCCGTCCTGTCTCCCTGTAGCGCTGTCTTAGGCGTCTCACAGTGCGGACATTGCAATTTATTGCCCTGGCCACATCTGCAGTCCTACTTCCTCCTTGCAGCATGCTTAGGCACGTTCACGCAGATGAGCAGGGACCCTGGGCATCTGTATTTAGTATGTTTTTCAGTCACTAGGAAGGCCTCTTTAGTGTCCTAAGTTTTCATAACTGTGACCTTAATTGCCTATCATCTGTAAGCTGTTAGTGTCTTAACGACCGTTCTACAGGTGCATGTTCATTAAGTTTGTTTTATTCACTGCTTTAGCACACTCTGCCAACCCGAATGTCCTAGCCGTGTCTGAATCCTGGCATAGGAAGACCACCAAAAACCCTGACAATTCCATCCCAAACTATAACATTTTCTGACAGAACTGCCAAAGGGGGTGGAATTGCAATCTACTGCAGAGATAACCTGACTAATTATGTCTTACTATCCAGGTCTGTGCCCAAACCATTTGAGATTCTACTTTTAAAAATTCACCTTTCCAGAAACAAGCCTCTCATCGTTGCCGCTTGTTATAGACCACCTTCTTCCCCCAGCTGTGTCCTGGACAGCCTATGTGAATTGATTGCCCCCCACCTTTCTTCAGGGCTCATGCTGTGACCTAAACTGGGATATGCTTAACACCCCGGCCATCCTACTATCTAAGCTTGATGCCCTCAATCTTACACAAATGATCAATGAACCTACCAGGCACAACCCCAAATCCATAAACATGAGCACCCTCATAGATATCATCCTAACCAACCTGCCCTCCAAATACACCTCTGCTGTCTTCAACCAGGATCTCAGTGATCACTGCCTCATTGCCTGTGTCCGAAATGGGTCTGCGGTCAAACGACCACCTCTCATCACTGTCAAACGCTCCCTAAAGCACTTCAGCGAGCAGGCCTTTCTACCCTGGCCCGGGTATCTTGGAAGGATATTGACCTCATTCTGTCAGTAAAAGATGCCTGGTTATTCTCTAAAAGTGATTTCCTCACCATCTTAAATAAGCATGCCCCATTCCAAAAATGTAGATCCAGGAACAGATATAGCCCTTGGTTCACTCCAGACCTGACTGCCCTTGACCAGCACAACAACATCCTGTGGCGTAATGCATTAGCATCGAATAGCCCACGCGATATGCAACTTTTCAGGGAAGTTAGGAACCAATATACACAGGCAGTTAGGAAAGCAAAGGCTGGCTTTTTCAAAACGAAATTTGCATCCTGTAGCACAAACTCCAAAAGGTTCTGGGATGCTGTAAAGTACATGGAGAATAAGAGCACCTCCTCCAAGCTGCCCACTGCACTGAAGCTAGGAAACACTGTTACCACCAATAAATTCACGATAATTAAGAATTTCAATAAGCTTTTTTCTACGGCTGGCCATGCTTTCCACCTGGCTACCCCTACCCCGGTCGACAGCCCAAGCCTCCCCCATTTCTCCTTCATCCAAATCCAGATAGCTGATGTTCTGAAAGAGTTGCAACATCTGGATCCCTACAAATCAGCCGGGCTAGACAATCTGGACCCTCTCTTTCTAAAATGATCCGCCTAAATTGTTGCAAACCCTATTACTAGCCTGTTCAACGTCTCTTTCATATCGTTTGAGATCCCCAAAGATTGGAAAGCTGCCGCGGTCATCCCCATTTTCAAAGGAAGAGACACTCTAGACCCAAACTGCTAAAGACCTATATCTATCCTACTCTGCCTTACTAAGGTCTTCGAAAGCCAAGTTAACAAACAGATCACCGACCATTTCGAATCCCACTTTACCTTCTCCGCTATGCAATCTGGTTTCAGAGCTGGTCATGGGTGCACCTCAGCCACGCTCAAGGTCCTAAACGATATCATAACCGCGATCGATAAGAGACAATACTGTGCAGCTGTATTCATTGACCTGGCCTAGGCTTTCAATTCTGTCAATCACCACATTCTTATTGGCAGACTCAACAGCCTTGGATTCTCAAATGACTGCCTCGCCTGGTTCACCAACTACTTCTCAGACAGAGTTCAGTGTGTCAAATCAGAGGGCATGTTGTCCGGACCTCTGGAAGTCTCTACGGGGGTGCCACACGGTTCAATCCTTGGGCAGACTCTTTTCCCTGTATACATCAATGATGTCGCTCTTGCTGCTGGTGATTCTCTGATCCACCTCTACGAAGACGACACCATTCTGTATACTTCTGGCCCTTCTTTGGACACTGTATTAACTAACCTCCAGGCGAGCTTCAATGCCATACAACTCTCCTTCCGTGGCCTCCAACTGCTCTTAAATGCAAGTAACACTAAAGGCATGCTCTTCAACCGATCGCTGCCCACACCTCCCCGCCCGCCCAGCATCACTACTCTGGACGGTTCTGACTTAGAATATGTGGACAACTCCAAATACCTAGGTGTCTGGTTAGACTGTAAACTCTCCTTCCAGACTCACATTAAGCATCTCCAATCCAAAATTAAATCTAGAATTGCCTATTTCGCAAAAAGGAGCATCCTTCACTCCTGCTGCCAAACATACCCTCGTAAAACTGACTATCCTACCGATCCTTGACTTTGGCGATGTTATTTACAAAATAGCCTCCAACACTCAACACTCCAACACAAGCAAATTGGATGCAGTCTATCACAGTGCCATCTGTTTTGCCACCAAAGCCCCATATACTACCCACCATTGCAACCTGTACGCTCTCGTTGGCTGGCCATCGCTTGGCCCTCGCACTGGCTCCAGGTCATCTACAAGTCTCTGTTAGGTAAAGCCCCACCTTATCTCAGCTCACTGGTGACCATAGCAGCACCCACCCATAGCACTCGCTCCAACATGTATATTTCACTAGTCACCCCCAAAGCCAATTCCTCCTTTGGCTGCCTTGCCTTCCAGTTCTCTGCTGCCAATGACTGGAACTAACTGCAAAAATCACTGAAACTGGAGACTCATATCTCCCTCACTAAATTTAAGCACCAGCTGTCAAAGCAGCTCACAGATCACTGCACCTGTAAATAGCCCATCTGTAAATAGCCCATCTGTAAATAGTCCATCCAACTACCTCATCCCCATACTGTTATTTTTATTTTATTTTGCTCCTTTGCACACTCATCTTCTGCATATCTATCACTCCAGTGTTTAATTGCTATATTGTAATTATTTCGCAACTATGGCCTATTTATTGCCTTACCTCCCTTATCCTACCTCATTTTCACACACTGTATATATACTTTTTCTATTGTATTGTTGACTGTATGTTTGTTTATTCCATGTATAACTCTGTTGTTGTTTGTGTCACACTGCTTTGCTTTCTCTTGGCCAGGTCACAGTTGTAAATGAGAACTTGTTCTCAACTAGCCTACCTGGTTAAATAAAGGTCCAATTAAAAATGTTAAAATGGTTTCATTGAACAAGCATGGGAAACAGTGTTTAAACCTTTTACAGTGAAGATCCGTGGAGTTATTTGGATTTTTACAAATTATCTTTGAAAGACAAGGTCCTGAAAAAGGGACATTTCTTTTTTTGCTGAGTTTGTTTCCCATCCCAATAAAGCCCTTGAATTGGGTGTGGGAGAGAGGGGGGGGGGGGGTTGTGAGACAGTATGACAATATAAGAGCTAATCATGAGAAAACAAAAAGATAATTACATGACACATTGGAAATCATTTTCCCAAAAACCGAGCAAATTAATGTATTGTAATGACCCGACTAGATCATAAAGGAACAATTGTCCAGACAGAGGCTTGAGTTTACGAATTGACGGTTTATTACACCAACTTTACACAGGCTGCTGTTTGGGCCGTAGCACACGCCAAATAGATGACACAAGCCAATCGTGACCTTCTCTTGTGAAGCCCAGACGTAAGAGAGAGAGAACAAAAGCTGAACCTGGTCTTAACTTCCAATGCTCCACCCCCCTGCCCAACCCCCCTCCACGCCACTCCGCCAACCACCAGGATGCCCGGCATCAGAACATTCCAGGCATTCCCGTGATTGGCAGATAGCAGGTTGATTGACAGGTCGGACCCCGCGAACACCGGGTACTGGTCAGTACAACACAACCACCTCCTAGCCTAACACATAACACACAGCTGTCTGTGCGGGTCGCTACACAGCCCCCCCACCACAAAGTCCCTCGTCCCCGAGGGAACAAACAAAGTCTCTGAAGCGACCCGGAGGTCTCCTTTGCCTGCGTGGTCGTGATGGTCGCAGAGTGCCCCTCTGGGACCCAGGGGATTAAGGCAGGGATATGGGTGACAAGGAAGCGGGAACGGGTAATACAGTCCGTGGCTCTGGGGAACCACGCGGTGACACAGGGGAGACAGGGGGAGTGGGCTGTCTGGAGCCTTGTCTGCGGCACCGGAGGGTGGGTGCCTGGAGAATGTCATTGCCAGAGAGGGGAATTGTGGGGTTCCTGGGGTTTGGGGAGAAGAGGCCCCTCTGTATGGGGCTAACCTGTCCCGGTGCAGTGCCACCTTTCTCCCCTGGGAGGAAGCTGCACCCGGTACACAACCTCCCCTACCCTCTCCAGGACACTGCAGGGTCCCACCCAGTGACTGTCCAACTTGGGGCATCTGCCTTTTTTTCCTTAGGGGCTGTAGACCCAGACCAGCTCCCCAGCCACAAAGTGCCTTCCCCGGGTGTGCACGTCATAGTTCCTTTTCTGCCTCACACCTGCATTCACCAGCTGCTCTCTGGCGAAGGTGTGGGCTGTCTCCAGGCGGTCCTGGAGTCTCCGGGCATACTCCGGCCCCGGAGGAACATGAGGGCTATCCAGGGGCCGACCAAACGCCATCTCCGCAGGGGTGCGGATCTCTCTCCCCAGCATGAGGAGGGCAGGCGTGCAGGAAGTGGAGTCTTGGACAGCGGAGCGGCATGCCATGAGGACCATAGGCAGGTGCTTGTCCCAGTCACGCTGGTGTTTGGAAGAGACGATGGCCAGCTGCTGTCCAAGCGTTTTGTTGAAGCGCTCCACAAGGCCATCACTTTGAGGATGGAGAGGAGTAGTGCGGGTCTTGTGCATACCCAGCCTCTCACACTTGGTGGCGAACACACGGGACTCAAAGTTTCTGCCTTGGTCGCTGTGGATGGACTCTGTAGCTCCAAACCTGCTGAACATCCCCGCTGTCAGGGCGTCGACGATGGTCTCTGCCTCCTGGTCAGGCAGAGCATAGGCCTCGGGCCATTTTGTGAAATAGTCCATGGCTGTGAGCACCCAGCGGTTTCCACTGTCTGTGGTGGGGAACGGCCCAACTACATCCACTCCCACCCTCTCCATGGGAGCCCCCACTGGGAACTGTTGGAGCTGAGCATGAGAGCGGCCTGGGGGGCCCTTTCTCGCTGTGCAGTTGTCACAGCGGCGACAAAAGTCCTCCACATCCCTCTTGTGCTGCCCCCAGTAGAAGCCCTGACGGAGACGGCGCAGTGTTTTTGTGACCCCAAAGTGTCCAGTCCCCACCCCCCCCATGAGTACTCTGGAGCACAGCCTCCCGCAATGCTTTTGGGACCACCACCTGCCACCTCTCCTCTCCCGTAGCTGACTCCTTCCATGCCCGCTGTAGCACGCCATCAGCCAGCCGCAGTCTCTCAAACTTCGACCACAACCCTTTGGTCGCGAGTGAGAGCGCTGTCACCTCTTCCCATGGTGGCCTCACCTGCGCCTCTACCCACTGTAGCACTGGCTGTAGGTCTGTGTCCCGTCCCTGCTGCTGCCGCCATTCAGCCACATCGACAGTCTGCAGCTCACAGCAGACAGGCCCGCTCGCCCGACACACTGTGGCACAGACACCCTCCTCTGCCCGCAGCTCTCTCTCCCGTCCCTCTCTCCGTTCACAGTGGCGGCAGCCGTCTGCAGTACAGGGCCGACGGGACATGGCGTCGGCGTTGGAGTGGCGTGCCCCTGCCCTGTGCACCACCGTAAAGTCATACGGCTGAAGCTCCTCCAACCAGCGTGCCACCTGCCCCTCTGGCTCTCTGAAAGACATGAGCCACTGGAGAGCAGAGTGGTCAGTCCTTACAGTAAAGGGCAGACCACCCAAGTAGTACTTGAAGTGTTTGACGGAAGCCACAACAGCCAAGAGCTCCCACCGGGTGACACAGTAGCGGCGCTCATGTTTGTCAAATGTTTTGCTGAAGTACGCCACCACTCTCTCCCCCTCTGGCCCCACCTGGGCCAGCACCCCACCCATGCCCACATTGCTCGCGTCTGTGTCCAGGATAAAGGGCAAGGTGAGGTCAGGGGGGGCGAGCACGGGGGCCTCGATCAGTGCACGTTTGAGGGTGTTGAACGCCTCCTCACACTCCACTGTCCAAGTGAAAGCCTTGTCCTTCGGCAGCAGGCGGTTCAGTGGAGCAGCAACGCTTGAGAAGCCCCGTACAAACCTCCTGTAGTACGAGGCCAGGCCCAGGAAGCTCTTCAGCTGACGCTGGCCGGTGGGGGTGGGCCAGTCTCTGACAGCCCCTACCTTGTCCTCCATGGTGCTGATCCCCTCCTTCCCCACTCGGTGGCCCAAGAAGGACACCTCTCTCCTCATGAAGTGGCACTTCTCGGGGTGGAGCTTCAGACCTGCGGCAGCCACCCTCTCCAGCACACGCCGTAGCGCCCCCAGGGCTGACTGGAAGGAGCTGCCATGGGCCAGGATGTCATTGAGGTATACCAGACACTGCTGTCGGGGGATGCCATCCAGCACCCTGTCCATCAAACGCTCAAAAGTAGCTGGAGCGTTGCACAGGCCAAAGCACAGGACCTTGAACTGCCAGTGTCCTCTGTTAGTGGAGAACGCAGTTTTGGCTCTGGCCTCTGGGGAGAGGGGCACCTGCCAGTAGCCACTGCGGAGGTCTAGTGAGGAGAACCAGGAGGACCCCCTAACCAGGTCCAGCGACTCATCGATACGTGGTATGGGGTATGAGTCCTTCCTCGTTACCTCATTCAGCCGCCTGTAGTCCGCACAGAACCTCAGCTTGCCCCCCTTCTTCGGAACCATGACGACTGGCGCCGCCCAGGGGCTGTCTGAGGGCTCAATGAAGTCTGCCCGCTGCATCTCCAACACAGCCTTGTCTGCCGCCTCCTGGCGTGCCAGCGGGATACGGCGGGGACGCATCTTGATGGGTCGAGCATCACCTGTGTCGATCTCATGCTGCACCAGATGAGTCTGACCCACCTCTTCCTCACTCAACGCAAAGCTGTCTCTGAATTCAAACAGCAACTGCCACAACCGTTCCTGCTGCTCAGGGTCAAGACCAACACAGTTCCTCCCCCATATCTCCCTCACTGCAGACAGTGTCCTCTCCTCTCCCATCTGGGGTAGCTGGGCTGGGGGTGCGACCCGGGCTCACAGAGGGCTGTGTCATGGAGGTAGCTGGGGGAATGTAACACACCGCCGTAGGTGACAGAGGGACTGGGAAAAGTCACACACAGCTGTGGGGGAGGGGGCGCAGCCATGAGTCTCTGCTGCTTTAACTGTTGGAGTAAAGGGTTTGTTGGGTTGAGTGAATGTGACATTAGGGGGGCCATGGTGACTTCCGTCCCTCCCTGGAAGCTCAGTGTGCCCCTATTTAGGTCTAACTGGCAGCCTGTGCTCCTAAGAAAGTCCAACCCCAGGATACAAGGGTCCTGCACAGCCGCCACCCACACAGGATGACGCACAGTCCTGCCCCCTACTGTCAGAGTCATTATTCCCTTCCCTTTCATGGGTGCCAGCTCACCTGTGACTGTGCGGAGCTGCACAGTTGTAGGCTCACACTGAGTCCAACCTGGCACAATATCTGGCCTCACCAGGGTTACTGTGGAACCAGTGTCCACCAGGGCAGAGCAGGGCACCCCCTCCACAGTGACAGGGACATGACAAAAGTCCCCAACACAGGTCCGGCCCACCACAACAACAGGCTCCATCCGCTTGCCCTCGTCTGCTTCTGGGGGAAGTGGAGCCTTGCTTCTCCGTCTGTGCCGGTGGGCTCCACCTGAAGATGATGGTCGTTGGGATAGAAAGCCAGGGGTCCGCACTACCCGGTCTATGCGGACCCGAGCCGTTTCCCTGAGCTCTGGGGGACATGGGGCAAACTCGGCGCAGATGGCCTGGCTGGCCACAACCCCAGCAGACCCTGGGACCAGGGCGTGTGTTTCGTTCCGCCTGTAGCGACACAGCACGAATGAGTTTTGTCATTTCGGCCACCCAAGCAGGCTTTTCCGGCTCCGGGCTGCTCTGCCCCCCAGCTCGCACAGAGGGTGTGTCTCCCTGCACCCCCACCAAAGCCCCAGCTGAAGCCCCAGCCCACACCAGCTCCCTCTCCAAAGCCATCTCCAAGGCTGTCTGCAATGACTCAGGATGAGCCAGCTGGGTCTGTATGCGCAGCTCCGTAGGAGAGAGCGCCTGTATGAACTGGTCCCGTGCTAGCTCGCTCTGCACGGAGGGGGCATGTGAGCATATGCCCGCCGAGAGAGGCTCTCAATGTCATTAGCTAGCACCCGTAGAGGCTCTCCAGGCTGCCTGCGTCTATTACTCAGTTCGGAGCGCAGTAGTCCGGGCTGTACACACTGTCCATAGCGCCTCCTCAGTGCTCCCACTAAAGCCCCATAATCATGCCTGTCCTCGGGGCTAATCAATATCAAACAGGCCAGAGCTTCATCCGTGAGGCATAAAGCCAACTGCAGTGCCCTTTCTTCATCCGACCACCCCTAAAATGAGCTAACAGTTCAAACTGAGCATGAAAAGCTTCCCAATCCGCCTTACCGGAATACTTCGGGGTCTTAACAGATACGGACGCAGCCGGGAACTGGGCGCCGCCATGTTTGTTTACATCCTGAGCCCCAGATTCCTCATCACGCCGCATCGACGTCACCACTTCGGTCCGCCCACCAGAATCCGCGCGAAATACATTCGACGACGCACTCATGCCCGCTTCAGCCGCCATCGCTCTAACGTCCTCCCTCAAGCGGCCTCTGCGCTCCGACGCCCTGGCGATCTCCTCAGACAGAGCCCCCGACGTCCATTCACACGCACCTCCTTGGCCATAATCGTCCCCTACCTCCACCTTCACTTTCGGATTCCCTCGAAGCATTTTCCATCCCCGTTCTCACCTACGGTAGCTAGCCACATAAGTCAGCTAGCTAGCTGGCTAACTTGTATCAACGTTTTTACTTCTGACACCAATGTAATGACCCGACTAGATCATAAAGGAACAATTGTCCAGACAGAGGCTTGAGTTTACGAATTGACGGTTTATTACACCAACTTTACACAGGCTGCTGTTTGGGCCGTAGCACACGCCAAATAGATGACACAAGCCAATCGTGACCTTCTCTTGTGAAGCCCAGACGTAAGAGAGAGAGAACAAAAGCTGAACCTGGTCTTAACTTCCAATGCTCCACCCCCCTGCCCAACCCCCCTCCACGCCACTCCGCCAACCACCAGGATGCCCGGCATCAGAACATTCCAGGCATTCCCGTGATTGGCAGATAGCAGGTTGATTGACAGGTCGGACCCCGCGAACACCGGGTACTGGTCAGTACAACACAACCACCTCCTAGCCTAACACATAACACACAGCTGTCTGTGCGGGTCGCTACAGTATTTTGGCCCTAAATAGAGAGTACACAGTGGCAGAATACCTAACCACGGTGACTGACCCAAAATTAAGGAAAGGTTTGACTATGTACAGACTCAGTGAGAGAGGCCACCATAGGCAGACCTGGCTCTCAAGAGAAAACAGGCTAAGTGCACAAATTTAGGTGGAAACTGAGCTGTACTTCCTAACCTCCTGCCAAATGTATTACCATATAAGAGATACATATTTCCCTCAGATTACACAGATCCACAAAGAATTCCGAAACAATACCACAGTGTGTGTAATGGACATGATGGAAGACAGAAAGCTGGTTTCAAGTGCAGGGCGCAGCAGGTGTTTATTTGTAAAGGACCACAGGAGGTGGCAGGTAGCTGGGTCCAGGGGCAGGCAGAAGGTCATACACAGGAGGAGGCAGGTAGCTGGGTCCAGGGGCAGGCATAAGGTCATACACAGGAGGTGGCAGGTAGCTGGGTCCAGGGGCAGGCATAAGGTCATACACAGGAAGTGGCAGGTAGCTGGGTCCAGGGGCAGGCATAAGGTCATACACAGGGGGTGGCAGGTAGCTGGGTCCAGGGGCAGGCATAAGGTCATACACAGGAGGAGGCAGGTAGCTGGGTCCAGGGGCACGCATAAGGTCATACACAGGAGGAGGCAGGTAGCTGGGTCCAGGGGCAGGCATAAGGTCATACAAAGGAGGAGGCAGGTAGCTGGGTCCAGGGGAAGGCAGAAGGTCATACACAGGAGGAGGCAGGTAGCTGGGTCCAGGGGCAGGCATAAGGTCATACACAGGAGGAGGCAGGTAGCTGGGTCCAGGGGCAGGCATAAGGTCATACACAGGAGGAGGCAGGTAGCTGGGTCCAGGGGCAGGCATAAGGTCATACACAGGAGGAGGCAGGTAGCTGGGTACAGGGGAAGGCAGAAGGTCATACACAGGAGGAGGCAGGTAGCTGGGTCCAGGGGCAGGCAGAAGGTCATACACAGGAGGCAGGAGGTAGCTTGGTCCAGGGGCAGGTAGCTGTGTCCAGGGGCAGGTAGCTGTGTCCAGGGGCAGGTAGCTGGGTCCAGGGGCAGGTAGCTGTGTCCAGGGGCAGGTAGCTGGGTCCAGGGGCAGGTAGCTGTGTCCAGGGGCAGGTAGCTGGGTCCAGGGGCAGGCAGCAGGTCATACACAGGGGATCCAAAAGGGCAACAGTACAGGCAGGGAAAAGGCTAGTAACATCATCCAGGAGATCAGGCAATAGGTTGATAACAGGAAATCTGGTGTCGTTAGTGAGACAGGCCAAAACTATCATACATGGGAGGATTAAAATACGTTAAAAACTATTTAATCATTTAATATCAATAAATAAATCAAATTTAAAAAAAAAATTTAAAGCGCTCCAACTAGACGTGTGTCACAAACCAAATAATACCTTACAATGATGGGGTGTGAAGAACTGAACTAAATAGTGTGTGATAATGACATACAGGTGCGTGAACAGGTGATCAGAATTCAGGTGATTGGGATCTGGAGAGTGAACTGCGTTCAAATCTATGTGTTTGAGAGTGTGAGTTGGAAGCAGACGTTACAGTGTGCCATCACAGCAGCAAGATTAATGACCTGTTGCCACAAGAAAAGGGCAACCAGTGAAGAACATTGTAAATACAACCCATATCATATTAATTTTACTTGCACATCATTATAACACAGTACATAACCATAATATGACATTTGAAATGTGTCTATTCCTTTGAAACAAACTTGTGTAATGTTTACTCATAATTTTTGATTGAGTATTTCACTTTTGTTAATGATCTATTTCACTTACTTTGGCATGTTTCCCATGTGTCCCATATGTTTCCCATGTGTCCCATATGTTTCCCATGTGTCCCATATGTTTCCCATGCCAATAAATCCCATTGAATTGAATTGGAGAGAGAGGGAGAGCACACTGACAAACTCTCCTTTACATCTAGGGATCTATAAATGTTCTGGGGACAAACTGTCAGTGTTGCTTTGGTGTGTCGTGACAACGAAGGCTATTGCTGCTCCTATCTGTGGGGACGATTGTTCTTGACATGAACGTGTCAGAGAGAAAGAGTGCATGGTTCTATAAGAGGAAGCAAGGTGTGTGTGTGCGTGCGCGCGCGTGCACGTGTGTATTATTATAGTAAATGAAAACTGCAACAAAAACGAAAATGAACCATGAAAAACCGATTTAGTAAACAGAAATAAAATAATAGTCAATCCCGTTTCAAAAACAAAAAACTACAATGAAACTATTATCTTTTACTCCAAAACGAAAATAAAAGAAAACATCATGAATTATGTTCAGTTGCAAGTTTATTGGGCAAAAATCAAATGGGGTTTTCAATGGTTTTCAAGAGTCTGAATCTGGTAGGTTACATTGAGATTGACTTTACAATTTAAAGGTAGACTCAGCGAGATGGCGTTGCCATGAGCAGCACCTCAGTTTGAGTGGTAAGGTGAAAGCAAACGGTTGTAGAGGAAGGTCGAGGAGTGACGTCGGGGGGGGTTGCATCTGTGACAGCCGGAAGTCAAACCAAATCAAATCAAATCAAAGTATCTTTGTCACGTGCGCTGAATACAACAGGTTTAGACCTTGCGTTGAAATGCTTACTTACAGGCTCAAACCAACAGTGCAAAAAAGGTATAAGGTGAACAATAGGTAAGTACAGAAATAAAAGCAACAGTAAAAAGACATTGAAAAATACCACTAATGTGGTTTTCCAACAGCAAGGCTCAGATCAACATTGCTGTGTTGTCATTGTTTATGAAATATGAACTTTCTAATGTCGAAATAAACATGTATCTAACCCCTATATCACACACTCACAAAATAAAATCATAATATAATATTATGTGTGTACACTGTACAGTGAGAGAGTGCCTCAAATATCACATTTTTGTGTATATATCCACTGTACATATAAGTCTCGGCAAATTGGTTGCTGTTTCAGTCCTGTCTTTGCTCACGTTCACGTTGGTCAAACAAAAACAGCCTAATGATTGGTTGACAACTGGGTTGGAGCGAGCGGTCGCATCGGCACTTCGCTCCGCAGGTAGTATAACTTTTTCATTACATTTCATTATAGGACAACGGTTTGATTTGTCTAATCTTAGCAATTTCTTCTTAGCTAGCTACATAGCCGTCTTTGTATCAAAGATAATTGCATAATTATCGTATTTCGTCGTCCTAACGTAGTCTTCACTGCTATTTGCCCAGCAGCTAGCCAGCTAGCCAGCTAGCAAACGCCCACCGATTAGCAGCACTGTAGTAACTATTACACTCAACTGAACGACTTGATTAGTGTAGTGTTAGCTAGCTACATAGCTGTCTTTGCTGTCTTCGTATCCAAGATAATTGTGTAGTTTAGAGTGTGTAGTCTTAGAGTGATTATCTTAATTTACCGAGGTTAGCTAGCCAGCTATTTGTCGTCCTTAACGTAGGAGACTCTGCTAGCTAGCCAACAGCTAGCCAACAGCTAGCCGACAGCTAGCCAACAGCTAGCCAACGTCTACCGAATAGACTCAACAACCCGGTCGCATTCACAGGTAGTATCACATTTTCATTTCATTTCATTACAGTACAACGGTTTGATTTGTTTGATCGTAGCTAGCTACATAGCTAGCTACATAGCCGTCTTTGTATCAAAGATAATTGTGTAGTCTAGAGCGATTTTCTAGGTTAGCTAGCCAGCTATTGTCGTTCTTTTAACGCAACGTAACGTAAACAACACTGCTAGCTAGCCAGCTAGCCCCCGAATAGCAGCACTGCAGAAACTATTACACTCAACGGAACGACTTGATTAGTGTAGTGTCAACAACGCAGCCACTGCCAGCTAGCCTACAAAGTCAACAACGCAGCCACTGCCAGCTAGCCTACTTCAGCAGTACTGTATCATTTTAATCATTTTAGTCAATAAGATTCTTGCTACGTAAGCTTAACTTCCTGAACATTCGAGACGTGTAGTCCACTTGTCATTCCAATCTCCTTTGCATTAGCGTAGCCTCTTCTGTAGCCTGTCAACTATGTGTCTGTCTATCCCTGTTCTCTCCTCTCTGCACAGACCATACAAATGCTCCACACCGCGTGGCCGTGGCCACCCTAATCTGGTGGTCCCAGCGCGCACGACCCACGTGGAGTTCCAGGTCTCCGGTAGCCTCTGGAACTGCCGATCTGCGGCCAACAAGGCAGAGTTCATCTCAGCCTATGCCTCCCTCCAGTCCCTCGACTTCTTGGCACTGACGGAAACATGGATCACCACAGACAACACTGCTACTCCTACTGCTCTCTCTTCGTCCGCCCACGTGTTCTCGCACACCCCGAGAGCTTCTGGTCAGCGGGGTGGTGGCACCGGGATCCTCATCTCTCCCAAGTGGTCATTCTCTCTTTATCCCCTTACCCATCTGTCTATCGCCTCCTTTGAATTCCATGCTGTCACAGTTACCAGCCCTTTCAAGCTTAACATCCTTATCATTTATCGCCCTCCAGGTTCCCTCGGAGAGTTCATCAATGAGCTTGATGCCTTGATAAGCTCCTTTCCTGAGGACGGCTCACCTCTCACAGTGCTGGGCGACTTTAACCTCCCCACGTCTACCTTTGACTCATTCCTCTCTGCCTCCTTCTTTCCACTCCTCTCCTCTTTTGACCTCACCCTCTCACCTTCCCCCCCTACTCACAAGGCAGGCAATACGCTCAACCTCATCTTTACTAGATGCTATTCTTCCACTAACCTCATTGCAACTCCCCTCCAAGTCTCCGACCACTACCTTGTATCCTTTTCCCTCTCGCTCTCATCCAACACCTCCCACACTGCCCCTACTCGGATGGTATCGCGCCGTCCCAACCTTCGCTCTCTCTCCCCCGCTACTCTCTCCTCTTCCATCCTATCATCTCTTCCCTCTGCTCAAACCTTCTCCAACCTATCTCCTGATTCTGCCTCCTCAACCCTCCTCTCCTCCCTCTCTGCATCCTTTGACTCTCTATGTCCCCTATCCTCCAGGCCGGCTCGGTCCTCCCCTCCCGCCCCGTGGCTCGACGACTCATTGCGAGCTCACAGAACAGGGCTCCGGGCAGCCGAGCGGAAATGGAGGAAAACTCGCCTCTCTGCGGACCTGGCATCCTTTCACTCCCTCCTCTCTACATTTTCCTCCTCTGTCTCTGCTGCTAAAGCCATTTTCTACCACTCTAAATTCCAAGCATCTGCCTCTAACCCTAGGAAGCTCTTTTCCACCTTCACCTCCCTCCTGAATCCTCTTCCCCCCCCCTCCTCCCTCTCTGCAGATGACTTCGTCAACCATTTTGAAAAGAAGGTCGACGACATCCGATCCTCGTTTGCTAAGTCAAACGGCATTGCTGGTTCTGCTCACACTGCCCTACCCTGTGCTCTGACCTCTTTCTCCCCTCTCTCTCCAGATGAAATCTCGCGTCTTGTGACGGCCGGCCGCCCAACAACCTGCCCGCTTGACCCTATCCCCTCCTCTCTTCTCCAGACCATTTCCGGAGACCTTCTCCCTTACCTCACCTCGCTCATCAACTCATCCCTGACCGCTGGCTACGTCCCTTCCGTCTTCAAGAGAGCGAGAGTTGCACCCCTTCTGAAAAAATCTACACTCGATCCCTCCGATGTCAACAACTACAGACCAGTATCCCTTCTTTCTTTTCTCTCCAAAACTCTTGAACGTGCCGTCCTTGGCCAGCTCTCCCGCTATCTCTCTCTGAATGACCTTCTTGATCCAAATCAGTCAGGTTTCAAGACTAGTCATTCAACTGAGACTGCTCTTCTCTGTATCACGGAGCGCTCCGCACTGCTAAAGCTAACTCTCTCTCCTCTGCTCTCATCCTTCTAGACCTATCGGCTGCCTTCGATACTGTGAACCATCAGATCCTCCTCTCCACCCTCTCCGAGTTGGGCATCTCCGGCGCGGCCCACGCTTGGATTGCGTCCTACCTGACAGGTCGCTCCTACCAGGTGGCGTGGCGAGAATCTGTCTCCTCACCACGCACTCTCACCACTGGTGTCCCCCAGGGCTCTGTTCTAGGCCCTCTCCTATTCTCGCTATACACCAAGTCACTTGGCTCTGTCATAACCTCACATGGTCTCTCCTATCATTGCTATGCAGACGACACACAATTAATCTTCTCCTTTCCCCCTTCTGATGACCAGGTGGCGAATCGCATCTCTGCATGTCTGGCAGACATATCAGTGTGGATGACTGATCACCACCTCAAGCTGAACCTCGGCAAGACGGAACTGCTCTTCCTCCCGGGGAAGGACTGCCCGTTCCATGATCTCGCCATCACGGTTGACAACTCCATTGTGTCCTCCTCCCAGAGCGCTAAGAACCTTGGCGTGATCCTGGACAACACCCTGTCGTTCTCAACTAACATCAAGGCGGTGGCCCGTTCCTGTAGGTTCATGCTTTACAACATCCGCAGAGTACGACCCTGCCTCACACAGGAAGCGGCGCAGGTCCTAATCCAGGCACTTGTCATCTCCCGTCTGGATTACTGCAACTCGCTGTTGGCTGGGCTCCCTGCCTGTGCCATTAAACCCCTACAACTCATCCAGAACGCCGCAGCCCGTCTGGTGTTCAACCTTCCCAAGTTCTCTCACGTCACCCCGCTCCTCCGCTCTCTCCACTGGCTTCCAGTTGAAGCTCGCATCCGCTACAAGACCATGGTGCTTGCCTACGGAGCTGTGAGGGGAACGGCACCTCAGTACCTCCAGGCTCTGATCAGGCCCTACACCCAAACAAGGGCACTGCGTTCATCCACCTCTGGCCTGCTCGCCTCCCTACCACTGAGGAAGTACAGTTCCCGCTCAGCCCAGTCAAAACTGTTCGCTGCTCTGGCCCCCCAATGGTGGAACAAACTCCCTCACGACGCCAGGACAGCGGAGTCAATCACCACCTTCCGGAGACACCTGAAACCCCACCTCTTTAAGGAATACCTAGGATAGGATAAGTAATCCTTCTCACCCCCCCTTTAAGATTTAGATGCACTATTGTAAAGTGACTGTTCTACTGGATGTCATAAGGTGAATGCACCAATTTGTAAGTCGCTCTGGATAAGAGCGTCTGCTAAATGACTTAAATGTAATGTAAATGTAACTGCAGAAACTTGCAATTTATTCCCAGAATTCAACACACTATGAAAGGCGGTGACCATCTGACAAAAATGACCCGCTCGAATGTGCCAATTGAGACAGTCACACAGAACATCTGCACTATGTATTATGTCGTGTTTCATGTGGACCCCAGGAAGAGTATCTGAGCGGGATCCTAATAAATACCAATACCAAATAAACCTAACCTAACCTATGACCTGAACAATTACCTCATGCATTACGGCCCCACACTGGCAAGAAGTGACAACCCCCAAAAACACAGCAACCATACAACACATAAATGGCTCCTAACCTCCCACACACAGGCACGATCTTAATGACATGCTCTTCGCATCATCTCTCCTCGTGTCCTTCTCAAAACCCAATGGAGAAGGGCAGAGGGGAGGGACCTCTGGCCTTCTCATCCAATGGGCTACTTTCTGTCCCTACCACTAAAAATAAAACGGAAACAAATGAACATAAAAACGAAATGAACCAGCTTCATAAAACTAGTCAATTGGATCTGAAAACTAACTGCACCTAAACTGACTTTCAAATAAAACGAACATAAATAAAAACAAATATAAAAACACAACTACAGCAGGTGAGTGTTGTGCGCTTTGAGTTTGTATCATAAGTAAAGAAGAATTAAAATTCACGTGTGTGTGTGTGTGTGTGTGTGTGTGTGTGTGTGTGTGTGTGTGTGTGTGTGTGTGTGTGTGTGTGTGTGTGTGTGTGTGTGTGTGTGTGTGTGTGTGTGTGTGCGTGCGTGCGTGCGTGCGTGCGTGCGTGCGTGCGTGCGTGCGTGTGTGTGTGTACGTGTGTGTGTGCGTGTGTGTGAGTGTGTGTGTGCCCGACCGCGTTGTGAACTTGCGTGTGTGTGCACCCAAGTTTTAAAGCACGCAAATGTGTGTGTGTGACAAGGAGGGCCAACTCGTGCGTTGGATGTGGCCTTGCGTTGTACTCCCTCCCTCCCCAGTTCACTTTCCACCCTCGGCTGTGTGTGAAATCTCCGCTGTGACATTTGGGAGCAATTTGAAGTGTGTTGCAAAGGTTGTCAGGGGATTAATCTCACACCACGCTGAGGCGCAGAAAAAACCTCTCCCTCCAAGAATTAAAACACAATTTGCCCATCAAGCTGACTCTTTCAAGACGAGAGACAAGCATAAATAATATCTCTGCGGTCCAGATTCGCTAATTTACGAGCTTAACATGTCTAAATGTTATTAGTAGAGCTGAGGAGGTTAGCAGAGCTGCTGGAGGGAGAGATTTGTTATCCTGGCGAACAGAACAGAACAGTGTTGGAGTGGTGCAGAGACATACCTGACACCCACTTTCCTATAAAACACACACACACACACACACACACACACACACACACACACACACACACACACACACACACACACACACACACACACACACACACACACACACACTGGGCTGAACTCACCCTCAAGGGCAATATACAAACTTGGCACATTCCTCTTCTCTTCTGTTCCACTCCTCTCCTTCTCTAATTTGTCTTCCTCTTCTCTATTTTCTCTCTCATCTCCCTCTCTGTTCAGGCCCACTCACAACATCAAACGAAGGGCATATTTGAGTTGTCATTGTCATTGCTCTCTTATGTAAAAGTTAGATGTGTCATTCAGTACATGGTACATCTCACATATCTGTCAGTTATAATACTTGGCTCTGCAACATAGCACATAAGGTAACGGTCTTTACAGAAAACCAGGATGTAAAATGTCCAACAATCTGTTGTTGAGACACAGCCTATTACTGCGTCAAGATTGGATACACAGCAACGTATCCATCCTTCATATCTTGTCCTGGACTTTGTGACGTTGCTATTTCTAATAGGGTGTGTTGTTTTCACAGAAACGGTGACTTGAGTGGTGACACTGAGTGAGGTAAGTATCATTTAGGCCAGCAGTATTTTTTTTAAGGAAATCAGTCTGGCTTTCAACTTTCAACTTACTCTTTGAAGTTGTAATAGTAGAACGCATTCCTAAATTGGCAATTCCTAAATTGGCTAGGTGCAATTGGCAATAGGTGCAATTCCTAAATTGGCTAGTGCATTAGCAGTTTCCTCTTGTCCTGTCAGTCATTGCAGAGCTATTTATAACTTGTCAGAAATGTCCAGATCAGCCCATTGATGTTGTTGTAATGTTTGAGTCACTCAGATATCCCATGAACACACATAATAGATGGCAAAATGTGTAAAATGTTAGGAGCGAGGGGGGTGGAAGGGGAAGTCCTTTCCTCTGACAAGGACTGAACACTGAATCTTTACTAGTCACTTTGTTCGTTGAGATATATATCACAGTGAGATAGATGTGTGTCACAGTGAGATAGATGTGTGTCACAGTGAGATAGATGTGTGTCACAGTGAGATAGATGTGTGTCACAGTGAGATAGATGTGTGTCACAGTGAGATAGATGTGTGTCACAGTGAGATAGATGTGTGTCACAGTGAGATAGATGTGTGTCACAGTGAGATAGATGTGTGTCATAGTGAGATAGATGTGTGTCACAGTGAAATAGATGTGTGTCACAGTGAAATAGATGTGTGTCACAGTGAGATAGATGTGTGTCACAGTGAAATAGATGTGTGTCAGTGAGATAGATGTGTGTCACAGTGAGATAGATGTGTGTCACAGTGAGATAGATGTGTGTCACAGTGAAATAGATGTGTGTCAGTGAGATAGATGTGTGTGTCAGTGAGATAGATGTGTGTCACAGTGAAATAGATGTGTGTCACAGTGAGATAGATGTGTGTCAGTGAGATAGATGTGTGTGTCAGTGAGATAGATGTGTGTCACAGAAATGATGTGTGTCACAGTGAGATAGATGTGTGTCACAGTGAGATAGATGTGTGTCACAGTGAAATAGATGTGTGTCACAGTGAGATAGATGTGTGTCAGTGAGATAGATGTGTGTCAAAGTGAAATAGATGTGTGTCACAGTGAGATAGATGTGTGTCACAGTGAGATATATGACAGTGAAATAGATGTGTGTCACAGTGAAATAGATGTGTGTCATAGTGAGATAGATGTGTGTCAGTGAGATAGATGTGTGTGTCAGTGAGATAGATGTGTGTCACAGTGAAATAGATGTGTGTCACAGTGAGATAGATGTGTGTCACAGTGAGATAGATGTGTGTCACAGTGAGATAGATGTGTGTCACAGTGAGATAGATGTGTGTCACAGTGAAATAGATGTGTGTCACAGTGAAATAGATGTGTGTCACAGTGAAATAGATGTGTGTCACAGTGAGATTGATGTGTGTCACAGTGAGATAGATGTGTGTCACAGTGAAATAGATGTGTGTCACAGTGAGATAGATGTATGTCAGTGAGATAGATGTGTGTCACAGTGAGATAGATGTGTCTACCAGTGAAATAGATGTGTGTCACAGTGAGATAGATGTGTGTCACTATGAGATAGATGTGTGTCACAGTGAAATAGATGTGTGTCACAGTGAGATAGATGTGTGTCACAGTGAAATAGATGTGTGTCACATTGAGATAGATGTGTGTCACAGTGAAATAGATGTGTGTCACATTGAGATAGATGTGTGTCATAGTGAGATAGATGTGTGTCACAGTGAGATATATGTGTGTCACAGTGAAATAGATGTGTGTCACAGTGAAATAGATGCGTGACACAGTGAGATAGATGTGTGTCACATTGAGATAGATGTGTGTCACAGTGAAATAGATGTGTGTCACAGTGAGATAGATGTGTGTCACAGTGAGATAGATGTGTGTCACAGTGAGATAGATGTGTGTCACAGTGAGATAGATGTGTGTCACAGTGAAATAGATGTGTGTCACAGTGAGATAGATGTGTGTCACAGTGAGATAGATGTGTGTCACAGTGAGATAGATGTGTGTCACAGTGAGATAGATGTGTGTCACAGTGAGATAGATGTGTGTCATAGTGAGATAGATGTGTGTCACAGTGAAATAGATGTGTGTCACAGTGAAATAGATGTGTGTCACAGTGAGATAGATGTGTGTCACAGTGAAATAGATGTGTGTCAGTGAGATAGATGTGTGTCACAGTGAGATAGATGTGTGTCACAGTGAGATAGATGTGTGTCACAGTGAAATAGATGTGTGTCAGTGAGATAGATGTGTGTGTCAGTGAGATAGATGTGTGTCACAGTGAAATAGATGTGTGTCACAGTGAGATAGATGTGTGTCAGTGAGATAGATGTGTGTGTCAGTGAGATAGATGTGTGTCACAGTGAAATAGATGTGTGTCACAGTGAGATAGATGTGTGTCACAGTGAGATAGATGTGTGTCACAGTGAAATAGATGTGTGTCACAGTGAGATAGATGTGTGTCAGTGAGATAGATGTGTGTCAAAGTGAAATAGATGTGTGTCACAGTGAGATAGATGTGTGTCACAGTGAGATATATGTGTGTCACAGTGAAATAGATGTGTGTCACAGTGAAATAGATGTGTGTCATAGTGAGATAGATGTGTGTCAGTGAGATAGATGTGTGTGTCAGTGAGATAGATGTGTGTCACAGTGAAATAGATGTGTGTCACAGTGAGATAGATGTGTGTCACAGTGAGATAGATGTGTGTCACAGTGAGATAGATGTGTGTCACAGTGAGATAGATGTGTGTCACAGTGAAATAGATGTGTGTCACAGTGAAATAGATGTGTGTCACAGTGAAATAGATGTGTGTCACAGTGAGATTGATGTGTGTCACAGTGAGATAGATGTGTGTCACAGTGAAATAGATGTGTGTCACAGTGAGATAGATGTATGTCAGTGAGATAGATGTGTGTCACAGTGAGATAGATGTGTCTACCAGTGAAATAGATGTGTGTCACAGTGAGATAGATGTGTGTCACAGTGAAATAGATGTGTGTCACATTGAGATAGATGTGTGTCACAGTGAAATAGATGTGTGTCACAGTGAGATAGATGTGTGTCACAGTGAGATAGATGTGTGTCACAGTGAAATAGATGTGTGTCACATTGAGATAGATGTGTGTCACAGTGAAATAGATGTGTGTCACATTGAGATAGATGTGTGTCACAGTGAAATAGATGTGTGTCACATTGAGATAGATGTGTGTCATAGTGAGATAGATTTGTGTCACAGTGAGATAGATGTGTGTCACAGTGAGATAGATGTGTGTCACAGTGAAATAGATGTGTGTCACAGTGAGATAGATGTGTGTCACAGTGAGATAGATGTGTGTCACAGTGAAATAGATGTGTGTCACAGTGAGATAGATGTGTGTCACTATGAGATAGATGTGTGTCACAGTGAAATAGATGTGTGTCACAGTGAGATAGATGTGTGTCACAGTGAAATAGATGTGTGTCACATTGAGATAGATGTGTGTCACAGTGAAATAGATGTGTGTCACATTGAGATAGATGTGTGTCATAGTGAGATAGATGTGTGTCACAGTGAGATATATGTGTGTCACAGTGAAATAGATGTGTGTCACAGTGAAATAGATGCGTGACACAGTGAGATAGATGTGTGTCACAGTGAAATATATGTGTGTCACAGTGAGATAGATGTGTGTCACAGTGAAATAGATGTGTGTCACATTGAGATAGATGTGTGTCACAGTGAAATAGATGTGTGTCACATTGAGATAGATGTGTGTCATAGTGAGATAGATGTGTGTCACAGTGAAATAGATGTGTGTCACAGTGAGATATATGTGTGTCACAGTGAAATAGATGTGTGTCACAGTGAAATAGATGCGTGACACAGTGAGATAGATGTGTGTCACAGTGAAATATATGTGTGTCACAGTGAGATAGATGTGTGCCACAGTGATTTAGATGTATGTCAGTGAAATAGATGTGTGTCACAGTGAGATAGATGTGTGTCACAGTGAAATAGATGTGTGTCACATTGAGATAGATGTGTGTCACAGTGAAATAGATGTGTGTCACATTGAGATAGATGTGTGTCACAGTGAAATAGATGTGTGTCACATTGAGATAGATGTGTGTCATAGTGAGATAGATGTGTGTCACAGTGAGATAGATGTGTGTCACAGTGAAATAGATGTGTGTCAGTGAGATAGATGTGTGTCACAGTGAAATAGATGTGTGTCACAGTGAGATAGATGTGTGTCACAGTGAAATAGATGTGTGTCACATTGAGATAGATGTGTGTCACAGTGAAATAGATGTGTGTCACATTGAGATAGATGTGTGTCATAGTGAGATATATGTGTGACACAGTGAGATAGATGTGTGTCACAGTGAGATAGATGTGTGTCACAGTGAAATAGATGTGTGTCACAGTGAGATAGATGTGTGTCACAGTGAGATAGATGTGTGTCACAGTGAGATAGATGTGTGTCACAGTGAGATAGATGTGTGTCACATTGAGATAGATGTGTGTCACAGTGAAATAGATGTGTGTCACATTGAGATAGATGTGTGTCATAGTGAAAAGAGCTGTTAAATTCTACAGCCACCTAAAAGGAAACGATGCCCAAACCTTCCATAACAAAGCCATCACCTACAGAGAGATAAACCTGGAGAAGAGTCCCCTAAGCAAGCTGGTTCTGGGGCTCTGTTCACAAACACAAACACACGCCACAGAGCCCCAGGATAGCAGCACAATTAGACCCAACCAAATCATGAGAAAACAAAAAATAATTACTTGACACATTGGAAATATTTAAGAAAAAAACAGAGCAAACTAGAATGCTATTTGGTCCTAAACAGAGAGTACACAGTGACAGAATAACTGTCCACTGTGACTGACACAAACTTAAGGAACGCTTTGACTATGTACAGATTTAGTGAGCATAGCCTTGCTATTGAGAAATGCCGCCGTAGGCAGACCTGGCTCTCAAGAGAAGACAGGCTATGTGCACACTGTCCACAAAATGAGGTGGAAACTGAGCTGCACTTCCTAACCTCCTGTCCAACGTATGACCATATTAGAGATACATATTTCCCTCAGATTACTCAGATCCACAAAGAATTCGAAAACAAATCCAATTTTGTGTGTCACTGAGATTGATGTATGTATAGTGAGATATGTATAGTATGTGTAGTGAGATATATGTGTGTCACAGTGAGATAGATGTGTGTATAGTGAGATAGGTGTGTGTCAGTGAGATAGATGTGTGTCAGCGAGATAAATGTGTGTCAGTGAGATAGATGTGTGTCACAGTGAGATAGATGTGTGTCACAGTGAAATAGATGTGTGTCACATTGAGATAGATGTGTGTCATAGTGAGATAGATGTGTGTCACAGTGAGATAGATGTGTGTCACAGTGAGATAGATGTATGTATAGTGAGATATGTATAGTATGTGTAGTGAGATATATGTGTGTCACAGTGAGATAGATGTGTGTCAGTGAGATAGATGTGTGTCACAGTGAGATAGATGTGTGTCACAGTGAGATATATGTGTGTCACAGTGAGATAGATGTGTGTCAGTGAGATATATGTGTGTCACAGTGAGATAGATGTGTGTCAGTGAGATAGATGTGTGTCACAGTGAGATAGATGTGTGTCACAGTGAGATAGATGTGTGTCACAGTGTGTCTCAGTGTTTTGATCTCCCAGTGTTGTTCATATTCCAGAAACAGGAGTCCTCCTTCATTTCAGCCCTCTGTTACCCAGACAGATGAGTTTAACCCCTCAACACACACACCACTCCCCCCACCTGCCTGCAGAATGGGGTAGCAGATGCAGGTTAAGAGAGAGAGGAGGACAGAGAGAGAGAAAGAGAAATACAGGGGGGGTGGGGAATGAGAGAGACAGAGACAGAGGGAGTGCTTAGACTCACCTGCCAACCTGAGTTAGTAGAGACGTAGCATACCCTCTCTGCTCCTGCAGGCTTAGTGTCAGGGAGGGTGCCGTGCCAGTGTGTGTGTGTGTGTGTGTGTGTGTGTGTGTGTGTGTGTGTGTGTGTGTGTGTGTGTGTGTGTGTGTGTGTGTGTGTGTGTGTGTGTGTGTGTGTGTGTGTGTGTGTGTGTGTGTGTGTGTGTGTGTGTGTGTGTGTGTGTGTGTGGCTCAGCAGGGGTTTCCCCTGAAGCACCTCTCTCGTCTCAGCAGGAGGTGGGGCGGGATGGCAGGCACTATGTCAGCCGCCTAAAGGGAGGAGCCGGAGGACCCCATCCCTGCCAGACAGACAGAGATGAGCGGCGGAGAGGCGGGGCCGGCGGTGGGTGCACCTCATTCGTGTCTTCCTCTGCTGTTTGCACTGCCATGGCTTCAGTGGAGAGGACTTAACTTGGCTTGGGTTGCATTGCTCTGTTCTGACTTCTGAGGAGCACATTTGGCTCTCCTGCTGAGTCTATGCACACAGAAAGGTTTGATGCTTTCCATTCTGAAGCTAGGATGCTAATCCTCTCACCTTTAATCCACTCGTCTAATGTACTTTGCAGCGTTGGTACTGTTATTAACGTGAGATTCACCAATAGGCTGAAAGCATTCTGTTTCAGACATCACTAATGTCCCTGAATGGAATACCATCTCATCATCCAGCCTCAAATGGTACAACTGTATTGTTCTTAGTTAGCAGAGTTCTAGTTACCATTGTTCTAGTCACCAAAGTGCTGTTGTTTTGTGTTTGGGTTGTGTATTGGTCTGCATACCTACATTTTGTATTCTACTGTATTTCACATAGCAAAACTGTTATTTAGCCGAGTCTTTGATTGAGGCTTTCAGCATGGGTGGACCTATGGCCCGGCTGTGCCATTCAAATATTCCATCTATTTCTGTCGCATTCTTTACCGCAAAGAACTGTCCAATGAACATGGACTGCATCAGCATCAGCACCATATATGGTGAATTATGATCTGGTCCAGTTGAGAGGCAGGAAGCAGGACAGCCTTGAATAAGCTGTGGTGAGTGCCAGTGAATAACACTATAATCACAGTGTAATGAAATGAGTGGATTACACATTTTCTGGTGGTTCATTACCTGATTAAACAACTACAACATGGACCAATTCAGCATTTATCAATCATTGAGCCACATAGTACTTACATCATATTCATGGCAGTTTCTGATGGCTCTATTCTCAACCAATCTATGATATGCCTCAACTAATACTGTCAGAACAGCAAATGTGACTGAAGCAGGGTTGAACAGTGAACTTATTGGGCTGACGTTGACTTTACTGAGAACCTCAGTAAAGTCAATTACCCATGTTACACATCCTTGCCCAATTACCCATTACCCATGTTACACATCCTTGCCCCAATTACCCATTACCCATGTTACACATCCTTGCCCCAATTACCCATTACCCATGTTACACACCCTTGCCCCAATTACCCATTACCCATGTTACACATCCTTGCCCCAATTACCCATTGCCCATGTTACACATCCTTGCCCCCCATTGCCCATTTACCCATTACCCATGTTACACACCCTTGCCCCAATTACCCATTACCCATGTTACACACCCTTGCCCCAATTACCCATTACCCATGTTACACACCCTTGCCCCAATTACCCATTACCCATGTTACACACCCTTGCCCCAATTACCCATTACCCATGTTACACACCCTTGCCCCAATTACCCATTACCCATGTTACACATCCTTGCCCCAATCCTGTTGAGGTCATAATTATTTTTTAAACTACTAGATCATTTGACATCTTCCTCCACTTAGGACAAGTCCTGGTCTCCATTGACAACGACTCAACGGCCATCTGCGAGATCGGTAGGCAGGTTTCCATTGACACAGGTTTATTCAACAAAAGCAACGTCGCAAAAGAAGACATTGCGAGGTGTGTAATGGGAACGGCAGCTGTGGGAGGCATGTTTCTAAAGAGTGACAACATTTGGATCTGTTCAACAGGGGCGGATTGTTCTTTTGTCCAACGTTCTTTATTGCAACAAGTAGCGATGCTTCCACGAACTTGTCCTGTGATTCTGTGTCGGCATTTAGAACGTTCACACCGAAAATAGATGCAACAGTCGTCTGCCGGGCGGAGCTTACATTTAACCATCTTGTGTCGATTAAATCAGCCGGACGTAATGACCTTGAAGGGTTTCCATTACCCATTTAGGCAAATTGCACGTCAATGAACTGGCAACAGCTTGTATGCCCTCCCACTAATATTTACCATATTCTAATAACTCCTGTGCCAATAATTTTGCACGCCCAATTTTTCTGTTTTTGATTTGTTAAAAAGGTTTGAAATATCCAATAAATGTCATTCCACTTCATGATTGTGTCCCACTTGTTGTTGATTCTTCACAAAAAAATAAGGTTTTATATCTTTATGTTTGAAGCCTGAAATGTGGCAAAAGGTTGCAAAGTTCAAGGGGGCCGAATACTTTCGCAAGGCACTGTAGAATTAAATGTGGTGTGGAGCTTACAGTTACGCGCTTACATCACCTTCAAAAGTAATCTGCCATCATAATTTACAACAAAAAACACAGTTGCCACCATAATTTGTCACAATACAGAAAGTCCTACAAAAAGAAAAATCAACTCCTCACGAACAGACGGATAACAGTGTTGTCGATGTTTCTAAAAATGTCCCTATGCCGTTTCCATTACACATGTCACAATCATTTCTTTGTCACCAATTTATTTCCGTGCAATTTGCCAAAATGGATAATGGAAACACTTCAACCACTTTATTTTTATTAGACATTCTAGGTTTTTGAGAAAACAGTTTATTTATTTTTTAAATTGGGGGGGGGGGTGACGTCATTATGTCCAGCTGTTTTTGTCGACAAGACAGTTCAATGGAAATGTAGCAGGTAATTATCCCTTCTATATTCTATGCCTAGAAGGCCAGCATCCTGGAGTCGCCTCGTCACCGTTGAGACTGGTGTTTTACGGGTACTATTTAATGAAGCTGCCAGTTGAGGACTTGTGAGGCGTCTGTTTCTCAAATGAGACACTAATGTACTTGTCCTCTTGCTCAGTTGTGCACCGGGGCCTCCCACTCATCTTTCTATTCTGGTTAGAGCCAGTTCTGTGAAGGGAGTAGTACACACCATTGTACGAGATCTTCAGTTTCTTGGCAATTTCTCACATAGAATAGCCTTCATTTCTCAGAACAAGAACAGACTGACGAGTTTCAGAAGAAAGGTCTTTGTTTCAGGTCATTTTGAGCCTGTAATCGAACCCACAAATGCTGACGCTCCAGATACTCAACTAGTCTAAAGAAGGCCAGTTTTATTGTTGCTTT